>NC_056745.1:679972687-679997687 GCF_019279795.1 Protopterus annectens | reverse complement strand
AGCAGAGCTAGTAAGAGGGATGGCTAGAAAGGTGCTTGGTGTGACATCTGGAAAGAGGAAGGAGGACAAGGAGACCTGGTGGTGGAATGAAGAAGTACAGGAAAGTATACAGAGAAAGAGGTTGGCGAAGAAGAAGTGGGATTGTGAGAGAGATGAAGAAAGTAGACAAGAGTATAAGGAGATGAGGTGCATGGCAAAGAGAGAGGTGGCGAAGGCTAAGGATAAGGCGTATGATGAGTTGTATAAAAGGTTGGACACTAAGGAGGGAAAAAAGGACCTGTACCAATTGGCTAGACAGAGGGACCGAGCTAGTAAAGATGTGCAGCAGGTAAGGGTGATAAAGGATAATGAGGGAAATGTACTCACAAGTGAGGAGATTATGTTGAACAGATGGAAAGAGTACTTTGAGGGGCTGATGAATGAAGAGAATGAGAGGGAGAGAAGGTTGGATAATGTGCGGATAGTGAATCATGAAGTGCAGTGGATTAGCAAGGAGGAAGTAAGGATAGCTATGAAGAGGATGAAGAACGGAAAGGCTGTTGGTCCAGATGACATACCTGTGGAAGCATGGAGGTGTTTAGGTGAAAGGGCAATGGAGTTTTTAACTAGATTGTTTAATGAAATCTTGGAAAGTGAGATGATGCCTGAGGAATGGAGAAAAAGTGTTTTGGTACCAATTTTTAAGACTAAGGGTGATGTGCAGAGCTGTAGTAACTACAGAGGGATTAAATTGATCAGTCACAGCATGAAGTTATGGGAAAGAGTAGTGGAAGCTAGGTTAAGAAGGGAGGTGATGATTAGTGATCAACAGTATGGTTTCATGCCAGGAAAGAGCACTACAGATGCGATGTTTGCATTGAGAGTGTTGATGGAGAAGTACAGAGAATGTCAGAAGGAGTTGCATTGTGTCTTTGTGGATTTACGGAAAGCATATGACAGGGTGCCTAGAGAGGAGTTGTGGCATTGTATGAGGAAGTTGGGAGTGTCAGAGAAGTATGTAAGAGTGGTACAGGATATGTACGAGGGTTGTGTGACAGTGGTGAGGTCTGCGGTGGGAGTGACGGATGCGTTTAAGGTGGAGGTGGGATTACATCAAGGTTCTGCTCTGAGGCCTTTGTTATTTGTAATGGTGATGGACAGGTTGACAGACAAGATCAGACAGGAGTCCCCATGGACTACGATGTTTGCAGATGACATTGTGATCTGTAGTGAGAGTAGGGAACAGGTGGAGGAGACCCTGGAGAGGTGGAGATATGCTCTAGAGAGGAGAGGAATGAAGGTCAGCAGGACTAAGACAGAATATATGTGTGTGAATAAGAGGGAGGATAGAGGAATGGTGAGGATGCAGGGAGTAGAGGTGGCGAAGGTGGATGAGTTTAAATAATTAGGATCAACAGTTCAGAGTAATGGTGAGTGTGGAAGAGAGGTGAAGAAGAGAGTACAGGCAGGATGGAGTGGGGGGAGAAGAGTGTCAGCAGTGATTTGTGACAGACAGGTACCAGTAAGAGTGAAAGGGAAGGTCTACAAGAGGGTAGTGAGACCAGCTATGTTATATGGGTTGGAGACAGTGGCATTGACAAAATGGCAGGAGTCCGAGTGTGGCAGAGTTGAAGATGTTATGTTAAGATTTGCACTGGGTGTGATGAGGATGGACAGGATTAGGAATAAGTATATTAGAGGGTCAGCCCAGGTTGGAAGGTTTGGAGACAAAGCCAGAGAGGCAAGATTACGTTGGTTTGGACATGTGCTGAGGAGGGATGCAGAGTATATTGGGAAAAGATGCTAAGGATGAAGCTGCCAGGTAACAGGAAAAGAGGAAGGCCTAAGATAAGGTTTATGGATGTGGTGAGAGAAGACATGCAGGTGGTTGGTGTGACAGAGCAAGCTGCAGAGGACAGGAAGAAATGGAAACAGTTGATCTGCTGTGGCGACCCCTAATTGGAGCAGCCAAAAGAAGAAGAAGAAGAATTGTGTGATCTTGCACATCTGTTGGCATTCTGCTTAGTCGAATAAACTGTCTCAAGTAAACATATGGTGACCAAACTAAATTTACTGCCCCATATATAAATATTTATAGGGCTGGAGAAACAGTGTTTGAATGTACAGTTTGAGTGAAGGGAGTGTAGTGCAAATGCTGGTTTGTGTGATCAGCAATAATGTAGAACTGGTGTTACAGCTGTGGCACTAGAAAAGTTGTCACGTGTGTAGGAATGTTCTTAATTTTGCCTTTTATTTTTGACTTGTATTTTGTAAACTTAGTGATTTTCTTGTGAAGAAGTGAGAATTATATTTAGTTAGTAATGCCATACAGTGGAATTTCATTATTTGTATTCCTTGAAAGTTAATTTGCTTCATTAACCTTTTGTGTGAATTGGAGTAATGTTTAAAAAATGCACTTGGTTTTGGACTTAATGTTTGGTTTTATTCAGATTTCTTGTGCACGGATTTGAGAGGTGTAGGTAGTATGGATTCACACTGTGCTTTTTTTTTTTTTTTTGATAGTTTGTCTTTTTGTCAAGATTATGTGACTATGGAGTTTGTATATTTAAGTTTGTGGGGCGGAGCTTGCTTATCCACATGGGGAGGCGTAGCCAGAAAAACATCTTATTTGTTATTTTGATCTGTGGCTGGATGTTTTAGAGCTCAGGCATGTGCTGTCAGTCATATTAATTTCGACCCTTTTTTCAGTATTTTTCTGTTTGCTATTTTGTATGAGAAGAATGAGAAAGTGCTAAAAGTAAAACACTCACGTTCTCGCTCTTTTCTGTGTCTAAGAGTGATTTCAAGAAGCTGGCAACCTTTCTGTGATGACATTCTCAGCATCAGCAATTGGATGTCGACAAACAGTTGGTTTCCCATTTGTATACCTGGACATATAAGACTGTTTCACAGGCACCTTTTTATTAAATGCATTTTAAATTATGGTCTAACATTGAGGATTTAAGATGGCATGAACATCGTTCAGCAGTGAACTGCATACTGTGCACTAAAAACATTACCATACAGAGAGGCCTGTCTAGTAAGAGAATATTTACCCTGACTAGAGTTGAATCAACATCTGATGAGGAGGGCGAGCAGGTCACTAATGTGACTTGGCAAAGCATTTGTGGAATTCAAAGGCTACTTGCTTCCCTTTACCTTGCTAAGTGTAAAGTATCATGCAGATGGAGTCAGCTCTCCAGTTACTATTTTCCATAGAAAATCACTGCTGGTGCAGTTTCTTTGTGTGCACTTTATCAATAATTCCTTTTGTTTTTTGATTTTCCCTTTTTTTACTGTTTGTGCAACCATGGAATTGCAATATGTTTGGGAAGTATGGGGGTATACTGGGGGTTTGCCACGTTCAAAAAGCACTTATTTCAGATTTCTTAATTTAGTTGAGTGTCTAGTGAGATCTATTATTTATTTATTTTTATTTCACATTTGTTAACCGGGTTGGTCCAGCTGAGCAGTTATACCCCATTTTCAGTGGAGACCCGAGGAGAAAAGCTCCAGAATAAAAATATTCTTAGTGATACACAAATTAAGTAAAACATCATATTAATAAATACATAATATTAATACACAAACTAAGTAAAACATATTAATACAAGAATGAGCAAGACAAAGCATAAACTTTGTACCAAGAATAATACAAACTATGTTACTGAACAGCTATAGACATTACAATATTTAGATAAGTTATTTTGGTGATACATGTTTGGTGTGTACAGGTAGTGCCTGACAGAATTAAGCAAATTGCTAGACAAGTAGTCCAGAGGATTGTTAAGGTTAGCTTAAGATAGAGTAGATTATAGAGCAGTAGTAGGTTGGTCAGGTGGGGTCCCGACAAGAGCAGATCCAGTTATTTAGGTAGAATAGTTTAAATTCTTTTTTGTAGCTGGCTGCATGAGTGATATTTCTTATGTTAGAGGGAAGGCTGTTCCAGACTTTGGTAATAGAAGATTTATATAGCAGATTGCCTATGTTTACTTTAGATGTATGAGTTTGTAGGAGAAGTTTCTCAGAGCTACGTAGGGGGTGTGGGGGGGAGTAGTATGAGACCAGATGCATGAGGGAAGGACAGGAGGTGGGTTTGTTAAGTATGTGGTGGGTTACATGAAGTTGGGAAAATTTTAAATGATGGGAGAATTCCAGCCAGTGTAGCTTGCAGAGGGCTATGCAGTGGTAGGTTGGGTTAGGTAGGTTAGCTGCGAATTTGGCAATTTTATTCTAGGTTTGTTTCAGTCTACAGAGTAAACCGGCTTGAAGATTGATGAGGACTGGTGATCCATATAGGAGGCTAGGGAGGAGGTAGGCTTGGGTGAAGTGTTGTCTAGAATCTGCAGATAGGAATTTTGCATTGCAATATAGCAAGCCTAGTTTTTGGTTGGTCTTTTTTATTGAATGGTGAATGTGTGTGTCAAATTTTAATTGGTCATCAATTGTCATACCAAGTAATTTTGTGTGTATGTCTACTTTAATTATTGTATTATTAAGAGAGGAGATGGAGAAGTTAGCCTTGATATGGTCGTTGTTTTTTGGGAGAAAGAGAAGTATAGTGACCCTACAGCAATTCTAGGATCAGACACAGTGCCAGAACTATAAGCATGAATAAAGTGCACATTAAAATGTGAAAACTCAGTAGGCTGAGACTTTGTTAAATTGAATATTTGGAAGTGTACATCATATGAGTGTGACAAGCAAAAAGTAACATTCATACTTCCTATTGCAGAACCCATAACAGCTTCAACAACAGTTTTCAACTTTGAATGTGCACTTTACTCATGCTTATAGTTCTAGCACTGTGTCTGATTTTAGAATTGCTGTAGGGTTACTATACAAAATCTCTTATCAAAAGTCAACTTGATGGCAATTATCAAATTTAGTATCAAATTTAGTATCAAATTTAGTATCTCTCCATTATTTTCTTATTCCTGTTTTAAGTGTCTCAATATTATGACAACTAAATGCAGATTTACTCCCTAACATTTATTAGATATACTTATAACCATGTTTTAAATGTTTGTAAATCATGTCATTTGAACAGAAAGCATTAGATGTAGACTTTAACTTTCTCCAATAATAAATCCATCGCCAGTTTTTTCTCATGCTCTCACTGTGACCCAATCTGAAGTGCTCACCTCTACATCTGTAATATTCAAACAAATAAAACCTTTCCTTGGGACGAGGCTGCATCAGTTAAATAAAGCGTACAGCCAGTCAGTGGAAAAGGTGGAGTGTGAATGCATCAAAAGAGTAAATAAGGATCTGACGGTTGAGATGGGACGAGCAGACACTGAAAAAAAAAAAGATTAGGCAACTTTAGTTAATCTTGCTAAAGGAAACTAGTTCTCACTACCATATCTGACTCTCAAATTAATAAATGTGATGGGCCTGGAAAGGTCCTGCGTAAAATCCTCCCATCTCCAATAATGATGCATAGGTTCAAAGAAGAGATAATAAGCTTCAATGATTGGTTCAATAGTTGATGTCATTCCAGGGGAACCCAGTATGTGTCAACATGGGATGAGATGCTAGACATTCCAACTTGCTTCACAAAGAATGGTCTGCATCTCTCATTCCAAGTCATCTGCATACTGGCTAAAGTATTTGCTGCCCAGCCTGTCCCCATAGTGGCTTTAAAAGACACAGTTCAGGTAATAGACATTCCAACGTAACAAGCATATCAAACCCCAAACTGGATCACATTAAGGTGGTTCTGCTCAATGTCAGAAGTCTCGACAACAAATTACTAGACCTTCTCTTGTATTTAGAACATATTCATATTTGTGTAAATACTGAGACATGCTTTGAATGTAAAGAAAACACATACCCACATTTTGCGCATGCCAAGCATTCCCAGAGACCCACAAATGGAACATATGGAAATCTCGCTCATCTATCAGCTTGTAACCTGCTCAGGAAACCCTCCATGTCCCCAGTAATAATATAATTCCTAAATGCACGTGATGAACTCCTTATAAACAAGAACTCCATTATTTTGAAAGACTTCAACTACCCTTCAATAAACTGGAGTACCTATACTCCAAGGGATGGAATGTGCAGAAGCTCTTAGATTTAATAAATAAAAAACTCCTTGTATCAGAAAGTTAAACCCAAATAAAGGGTATAAAATTACCAATCTTGTTCTTACAAATATAGCCTCTTAATGCACTATTTACACAGGACCTTCTTCCCTGGTTAAGTTGGACCATAAACTAGAGGCTTTCATAACAAAATCTCCAAAGTCACTGCATCTAATATCTCATAATCCAAAGATTTCAAACATACTAAGTTCATCAAATTCTTTGACAAACTTTCAAAATTCACATATGGCAGCATTAACTTTGACAATGACACAGCAGGTAGCTACACAAAGGAATTCTGTACCTAATTAGATAAGCAAATGGAGCTGGCAATCCCAACCACAGCAAAATATACTGGGAAAGTCAAAAACAAATCTCCTTGGTGGTCCTGCAACATAAAGAAAGTTTACAATAAAAGAAAAAAAAATCCTTAAATTATACTGTGAATTCAAATGCCCTCATATCAAGGAAAGTATCAGAAATATTACTAAAAACTTGAAAAATACTATTAGGTCTACTAAAGCAAACCACTTACTCCCAGAAACACCCATGAACGTAGGTTAGTATCTGAAGCTAAGGGAAATTATAAATTCAGCTATGGAATGGGTTGGGTGAATAGCACCAAACATTGTTCAGAACTTATTCAAAATGGTAACTCCTATTCGTATCCAAAAGACATTGTGAATGTACTAGCAAACAAGTTAAATGCTAATTTTACCTCAAAGACTTCTTCCCAAAGTCCACATATCCCTGAATCCCTTAAAACCCCTATTTTATGAGGAATCTATACTGAAGGTACTTTCTAGTATGACAAATTCTTCTTTCATGCTACCTGACTATATACTTGTTTGTTTAATAAAAAGTACTAAGCATGCCCTGGCAGAGCCACACCTGAAGCTGTTTAAGTTTACCCACAGGTTTTGTCCCTGTGGTCTAATGCACTGCAGTAGTGATGCCACTTTGCAAGGGTAGTTCCACCACTGACCTTGGGAATTATAAACCAGTCAGCCTGATGAGTCAAATCTGCAAAGCCATGGAACATATTATAACTGACCTTACAAATTATGATAGCAAAAATTACATTAGACTTGACACAGATAAGTTTGTCTTTGTCAAGGGGAGATCCTGCCATATGAATTTGCCTATCCCCTTCAACAGGGTTACACAGACAGTGGTCATGCTGTACACATGGCGTATCTTTATCTGGGCAAGGCCTTTGACCCCATATCCCATGCTGGCATTGTAAGTAATCTTAACTTAAAAACGTTACCCTGTGTGGTAAAATTAATAGCAAAGAGGCTAAAAGGTTGAACACACACACACACACACACACACACATAATGCACGCGTCAGGAATCTCGTCAGAAAGCATGAAAGCAAATAACCAGTGGTGTCCCTCAGGGCTCAGTGTTTGGGTCCCATCCTTTTCAGTATTTACTTTTCTGATCTTCAGCTTGTAAACCAAGACATCTAAATAAGTAAATATACAGATGACTGCAAAGAGGAAGTTATTGAGAAGTCCTACTCTAATACCTCAACCCTTCAGCAGAACTTATACACGTAAATAACTGGTGTACTGAAAATGGATCATATTAAATGCAATAATAATAAAATACCATTACATTTGGTAGACGACTCCTCCCCTCAACATATAGCATAGACAATACCCACTTCAACATTATAATGTTCTTTGGAACCTTGGGTCATGGCTTGACAATTCCATCTCTTCAATCATCATGTGATAACACTAGGCAGAAAATCCTTTTTTCAGCTAATTGTCAAGGGAATATCATCCAGATTAAAAGAGGTTACTGTCCCTTATATTCAACATTTATTAGGCCAGTTAGTAAGTACAATGCTGCCTTTGGAGTGTACCTCTCTAGACATATCAAACAACTAGAAATACCTCACAGAGGTTCCTGATTAAGAAGATCACAGACTTAAAGGCCCTGAGCTACCAAGACAGATGGAAAACATTGTACTTCATTCAATATTTTGCAGAATTTTGAGGTAGAGATCTATGCCTTGCTTTCTGTGCCATTAGACACCCAGTTGTACTGGATCCCTCTGATATCCACAAGTCTAATAGTAGTACCCCTAATACCAGATCCACAGACCTATATCTTCACTAACAAACAAATGCAACATGATAGCGAGCTAGATTCATCACACAGTGCACCCCCCAAAAAAAACATTTTGGGGCAGACTGACCCTTGCAGATTAAGCAGTGTGCTATATTATCATTCTTCATATTGGGACTAGATGATTGGATGAGCACCCGCAATTCATTCTGGGCTTCACTGACCGAGTCCTCTTAAAGAAAGGGGATAAGTTTGCATGGTCATGAGACTGAATTGCCTTGAAATTTCTGTGAATCCTATTAATCTCTATCACCTATGGTATGGCCATCACTTTGACATCATTTGGAAGGAAAGATGGCTTACTATTTTGCCTTAAAAGTCTTCATTCTGAAATGGACATTGATCATTGCATAGTCCACTGAGTATGAAACATTGCAACATCTTTTCAGTCACCTTCTTCCTCTGCAAGACAAATATTCTTCTTCACAGGACTATCTGTTAAGTGGAAACGTCTCCACCTGCATCATCCTAGTGATCAGGGCCATAAGACATCATGATTAACTTGAGATGCAGTATAAAATCAGAAGCATTTTAGGTAATTGGAAGTTACAATAATCAGAATGATAATTAGGAAATATTATTTCACCTACCATAATGAAATAAAATGACAGTCACAAAACTAAACTAAAAATGTGCATTTCTCTAGAAGGTACATTCTCCATTCATTCTGGTTAAAATGTTTAAAATTTCAGTTCAAACAAAAAAGAATCATATAAGCATCTTCCAGTGCTACTAGATTTGAACATCTGACATATTTATGTATCTATTTATTTGTCTTTGTTTACTGGGAAAGTCCAACTGGGTAATATTCATTTTTAGCAGAGGCCTGGAGAGAAATGCATTATACTATGTTCCAGTCAAACACAGTGTAGTCACATTTCTATTTATGTTTATACACAAACAGTAGTTACATTTTTATTTACATTTATACACAAACAGTAGTTACATCTGTACATATACATTCTAAGATTTTACAGAGGTGGAAGTTACCAAATAGAAAACACACATGCAACTTAGTGGATTGTACAGACAGCAGTTATGTATAAAAATTGTTTTGTCATTTCAGTAAAAGATTGAAAATAGTATGTTTAAGGAGAGTATTTGGATAGTACTGTACAGTGAAAAAGTTTTAATTCCTGTGATGAGCATGTACAAGACCAGGATTGGTTAAGATGTTGTTTAAGCAGTGGTTTAAAACTACTGAGTTTGTTGGAGAGTTTTATTTGCATTGAGATACTATTTCAGAGTTTAGCAAAGCATTTGATGTACATACTTCTTATGCAAATATGATTAGAATGAATATGATCATGTTAGAAATGAATGTGAATAAACTTAAAAAGTAGAAAGGCAACCTACTTCAGAAAGACAAAAATATGTAAAGTAACCACTAATGAACAAAAATGGCACACACGGAGATGGAGAGCAGCTGATGCAGTAAAAACAAGGATGATATCACCAGTAGATTCAAAGTACAAACAATTTATTCCACACAAAGTATATGCACAAGCTTTCATCCCTGCTCAGTCAGGAACTTCTTCAAAGTAATTCAGTTAGTAAAACACACTTCATTTAAATACTAAATAGGCAGTCAATAAAATACACTTCATTTAAATACTAAATAGGCATACAATCAATCCTAAAAACCACACCCCTTTTTTTTTACTACACTGCTAGTAAAATATATCTTAAATAATAAGTAAACTTTATCTCATCTCTAAAATACAATACATTCCCTAAAACATTCACTAAAACAACTATTTACATTTTATTTTTAAAAATATAATACACTTAAAACATTTCACAGTAACTGTCATCTTTCCAGAGCTTTTAGTTTTAAAAAAAATACAAGTGAGAAACTGTCATTTAATCCTGGCCATTGCAGGGAATTCATGCTTAACCGCCATAGGGCTTCTTGTTTTTCTAATATTAATGCCCATGGCTCACCCCTTATATGTGGTTTTATTGTCTCCGAAACACCAAATTTAAAAGTATGGTCAGGATATTCAATGTTATGTCTGGCTAAGGCATTTGTTTCTTTCTTGTTCCTTATATCTCTTACATGTTCATAAATTCTACTTTTTAATTTCCGCTCTGTTTTGCCTATATAAAAACATGGGCATTTTGTGCAAACTGCACAATATACTACTTTCTCTGTTGTGCATGTGCCTTTACTGGTAATCTTCACTATGGTATTGTTGATGTTAAATGAACTACCCTCATAGATGTAACAATAATAATTGCAGGTCCCACATTTTTTCATGTAGCCATTTTGTTGGTTCACATTTGTATTTTCTAAAACATTTTTTATAGTTCTGCCTTTTTTATACACAATAGTAGGTAGTTCACCTACTATATTTCTGGTGTCCCTATTATTAGTTAATACCTCCCAATTTTTAAATAAGATGCCAGCTACATTCTTACTACTTTTATTAAAAATTGTGATGAATGCACTATTGAATTTCTTCTCCTCAGATGTCTCAGTATTTTGACCTATTTCTTGAGTCTGTGATTGTATACTTATGGTAGTTATGACCTCCCTGTCATTCCCTTCTATTTCTTCGTGTTGTTTTTGATCTAGTATTGGCTTAAAATGTCCCCTCTCTCTTTTATTTACCACTTCTAACATCACGCCATTTATTAGTGAATTTGGGTATCCCCCTTCTGAAACATTTCTTTCAGGTGACCACATTCATCTAGGAAACTTTCAAATTCAGATACCATTCATGCAGCCCTTACATATTGACCTTTTAATACAGCTTTCTTTTGCTTAAATGGATGAGAGCTACTAAAATGTAAAAAGCTGTTTGAATATGTTGGTTTTTGATAAATTTCAGCTTTAAACACCTTAGATACTCTGTATTTTATTAGCCTCACAACTAGGTATGGTATTTCATCAACTCCAACCGTATGTGTGAATCTAAGAAAAGGGGTACACCCATTCAAATATTCTAAAAACTCAGGAATAGTGTCACCTGGCCCCTCCCAGTACATAAAAATATCATCCAAAAATCTCGTATAACATATACAGTGGGAGAAATAATTTGAATTAAATAAATATTTTTTCTCCCACTGTAACATTATGATGTTAGCATATGTCCCATCACAAGCTGAACCCACTGAGATGCCTTCCATTTGTAAATAGTACACTCCATCAAATAGAATAAAGTTGTTATGCAAAACAATACTTAATAGATGTTCAAAATGATTAATTTTTACCTGTGGTACATTCTTTTCCAAAAGATACTCACAAAACCATTCTACCTCTATCTCATGGGGTATAACAGTATAGAGATCTTTCACATCTATAGTAATAAAATAACCATCTTTGCTATAATCGAATTGATTTATTCTTTGTAGAAAATCCCATGAGTCTCTACAGATACAAACTTCTTTAATCTGGTGTCTAAGTACTTTGCTATGGGTTGTTTGGCAGAACCACTGGCGTCTACAATTGGTCTCATTGGGGTGTCATGTAGATCTTTATGCAGCTTAGGTAAACCAAACATACAAGAGACTTTTGGGTGGGAAACAAGCATGTAATTCAGTTCTTCTGTAGAAATGCTTCCCTCTATAAAGAGGTCATTAATTTCATTTTTTTTATTTTTCTCAATGCCCCATTAAATTCATTTAGTGATGTCCTTTTATAGAAGCACCATTCAAGTATATTTTTCATTTTTATGTTGTACAATTCCATGCTCATGATAGCAATCCCACCTCCCTTATCTGGTTTCATAACCCTGATCGCTTTATTTCTTTGAATATACCTTAATAACTCATTCTCATCTCTAGACAAATTCTGGGCTGCATCCATAGAATTCAGAGTATTTAAACTACGAAGATCAGTCTCACAGAGATGTTCGAATAACTGTAGGGAGGGTTGTATGGGAGGGTTATAAGTATTCGAGACATACAGGGGGTTCCCTGTATAACTGACATTCTGAAATAACATATTTAAATAAAATTTTCTAGCAAAGAGTTTCAGGTCTACCAGTGTTTGACTAATATTCAACTTTTGTTCAGGTACAAAAGATAGACCCTTAGAAAAAATATCACATAATTTTTCACAGATAGGTACATCATCATGAGCATGGAATTGTGCAACATAAAAATGAAAAATATACTTGAAGGGTGCTTCTATAAAAGGGCATCACTAAATGAATTTAATGGGACATTGAGAAAAATACAAAAATGAAATTAATGACCTCTTTATAGAGGGAAGCATTTCTACAGAAGAACTGAATTACATGCTTGTTTCCCACCCAAAAGTCTCTTGTATGTTTGGTTTACCTAAGCTGCATAAAGATCTACATGACACCCCAATGAGACCAATTGTAGATGCCAGTGGTTCTGCCAAACAACCCATAGCAAAGTACTTAGACACCAGATTAAAGAAGTTTGTATCTGTAGAGACTCATGGGATTTTCTACAAAGAATAAATCAATTAGATTATAGCGAAGGTGGTTATTTTATTACTATAGATGTGAAAGATCTCTATACTGTTATACCCCATGAGATAGAGGTAGAATGGTTTTGTGAGTATCTTTTGGAAAAGAATGTACCACAGGTAAAAATTAATCATTTTGAACATCTATTAAGTATTGTTTTGCATAACAACTTTATTCTATTTGATGGAGTGTACTATTTGCAAACAGAAGGTGTCTCAATGGGTTCAACTTGTGGTGGGGCATATGCTAACATCATAATGTTACAGTGGGAGAAAAAATATTTATTTAATTCAAATAATATCTCCCACTGTATATGTTATACAAGATTTTTGGATGATATTTTATGTACTGGGAGGGGTCAGGTGACACTATTCCTGAGTTTTTAGAATATTTGAATGGGTGTACCCCTTTTCTTAGATTCACACATACGGTTGGAGTTGATGAAATACCATATCTAGATGTGAGGCTAATAAAAGATAGAGTATCTAAGGTGTTTAAAGCTGAAATTTATCGAAAACCAACATATTCAAACAGCTTTTTACATTTTAGTAGCTCTCATCCATTTAAGCAAAAGAAAGCTGTATTAAAAGGTCAATATGTAAGGGCTGCATGAATGGTATCTGAATTTGAAAGTTTCCTAGATGAATGTGGTCACCTGAAAGAAATGTTTCAGAAGGGGGATACCCAAATTCACTAATAAATGGCGTGATGTTAGAAGTGGTAAATAAAAGAGAGAGGGGACATTTTAAGCGATTACTAGATCAAATACAACACAGAGAAATAGAAGGGAATGACAGGGAGGTTATAACTAGCATAAGTATACAACCACAGACTCAAGAAATAGGTCAAAATACTGAGACATCTGAGGAAAAGAAATTCAATAGTGCATTCATCACAATTTTTAATAAAAGTAGTAAGACTGTAGCTGACATCTTATTTAAAAATTGAGTGGTATTAACTAATAATAGGGACACCAGAAATATAGTAGGTGAACTACCTACTATTGTGCATAAAAAAGGCAAAACTATAGAAAATGTTTTAGAAAATACAAATGTGAACCAACAAAATGGCTACATGAAAAAATGTGGGACCTGCAATTATTGTTGTTACATCTATGAGGGTAGTTCATTTAACATCAACAATACCATAGTGAAGATTACCAGTAAAGGCAATGCACAACAGAGAAAGTAGTATATTGCACAGTTTGCACAAAATGCCCATATTTTTATATAGGCAAAACAGAGCGGAAATTAAAAAGTAGAATTTATGAACATGTAAGAGATATAAGGAACAAGAAAGAAACAAATGCCTTAGCCAGACATAACATTGAATATCCTGACCATACTTTTAAATATGGTGTTTCGGAGACAATAAAACCACATATAAGGGGTGAGCCATGGGCATTAACATTAGAAAAACAAGAAGCCCTATGGCAGTTAAGCATGAATTCCCTGCAATGGCCAGGATTAAATGACAGTTTCTCACTTGCATTTTTTTTTAAACTAAAAGCTCTGGAAAGACGACAATTACTGTGAAATGTTTTAAGTGTATTATATTTTTAAAAATAAAATATAAATAGTTGTTTTAGTGAATGTTTTAGGGAATGTATTGTATTTTAGAGATGAGATAAAGTTTATTTATTATTTAAGATATATTTTACTAGCAGTGTAGTAAAAAAAGGGGGTGTGGTTTTTAGGATTGATTGTATGCCTATTTAGTATTTAAATGAAGTGTGTTTTACTGACTGCCTATTTAGTATTTAAATGAAGTGTGTTTTACTAACTGAATTACTTTGAAGAAGTTTCTGACTGAGCAGGGACGAAAGCTTGTGCATATACTTTGTGTGGAATAAATTGTTTGTACTTTGAATCTACTGGTGATATCATCCTTGTTTTTACTGCATCAGCTGCTCTCCAGCTCTGTGTGTGCCATTTTTGTTCACTACTTCAGAAAGAAATGCACTTCTCTGCTTATAAGTGCATGACAGTTTCAGAAGAAGACAAATGTCTTCCTTTGTGCTTGTTAACACCTTTTGCAGTTATTCTTCCTGATTTGCTCTTAATTTTAGTCACACAATTACTTTTCTTATCCTTTCTCCTCCTTTCAGTTTCACTCTGCTTTCATTTCATTCTCGATTAGTGATTAAGCTGGCAAGATGAAAACCGAGACAAAGGTGATAACATATGGGTTGGGAACAAAATATAGGGAGGACCTTTTTTTCTGAGGATCCCCACTACTGTTTTTATTTCCATCTTGTTGCAGTTTGCTTCACTATGACTGACCTGGATCAGATGAGCTTCCTAAAAGCTTGTGACTCACTTATGAATGCCTGTTCTCCCACACCTTTAACATTTCCTCGCCAGTAATCATTTGCTGGTGTAGTCAAATGCAACTGGAAGACCACACACTAATTTTTGCAGTAACACCTGTCATGCTACTGGAAATGGCTGTTGTTACCTAACTCAAAGAGATCAGCAATAAAAACGAATGTATTTCTTATGAACATGAGAAGTACAATTCCATGAGGGTTCCAGCACTTACTAATTTAGTCTCTAAGAGTATGGATAAACATCACTTGGAATGTGTCTTATTTGTTGACATGCCTTAAGGTACTGAATTTAAGTTTATCACCCTATTCTGGCAAATGATTTGGGTAAACTATGGCTGTACCATTTAAGGAGCTGGCCTGCCTTTTCTTTCAGAGATGCTTTCAGCTTCCATCCTATCAGAAGCTGCCCCTTTCATTGCTGGGATACCCCAAGAGTTATTGCTGGGACAGTTTCTGTTCACAGTTTTAATAAAATCATACCTTCTGAGGAATCCTAACTTTAATAATGTTTTCTGTGCTAATGGTTTAGTCGTTTATCAGTCAAACCACTCTATATTGTCTTTAAGATTTTGATACCACGGTGGCCTTCAAGCTACAGAAAACTGTTTCACATAGGAATGCCTTCCTAACAATAAGTCAAAACTAAAGTAATATTACATTGTGCGGCTGCATGCCTCAGAAAATCAGTTCAGGTTCCATAAGTTAATGATGTGGAAAGCACATGCAGTACATCTTCTACACACTATCATAACATAAAAGTAAAATGTTCCAGTTCTGTCGGCAGGATTCAAAAGACCTGGGAACTCATCATAATGGTTTTCCCACTGTCTACAGTATAAACACAATTCATTTTATTTTATTTATTTAAAAAGACTATTACAATGTGATAAACATTAAATCCTTACTCTGTTTTGTTATTGTGCCTATTCAGTTTTGATCTCATTTCAGCTTTTGCCATTTAGAAGTATTAGGCTCTGACTGCAGAATCCCACATGCTCACTAGCAGTTGCCATTAATTTGAGAGGTTGATCAGCCCCCCTCCCATTTGCAGTCTTTGATTGTGGTAGGCATAATACAGTCCACTCTTAAGAGAGGTGATGGATGAGTTACATTAGCATACAAGTACCTAGACAAGCATAACCACTAAATGTAAAAAATGCAAACATTTTTCTCTATTCAGAGTCATATACTGGGCTGCCATGGATGACAAGGGTTGAAGAATGAAAGCTTTTAATGTCAGTACTTAAGCAATAACTTATTAGGAGTCCTGCTGTGTTGCAAAACAAAACAATTCACTAGGTGGGCACCTATCTAGTTTGCTTGTCCTTAAGGTCAACCCTAGAATTACTTTCTTGGGCTACAAATGTAATCCTGACTGATTCACAAAAAGAGAGTGGGACAGAATGAATGTGTGTTTAGGTCATATAACACCTGCAAGATCCAATTGTTCATGGTGACTGCCATTGCGATCTTAAATGCTATCTTATTATAGAGCTCAAATAATAGGTTAATTTTTCACCGACTAATTTGATAAATTGTCCCTTCATGATCTTAACTAAAAGAACATTTCAAACTTCAATATGCAGAACTTAAAAACTACTCTAAAATTTAAAAATGCTAGACCACCCCAAGAGCAGGAAGTCAGACATTGTACTTATGCAGAGTCCCACAAAGGACATACATAGAGGCATCAATCATAATCCTGTGATTCACCACCTAAAAAGTATTAGAATAATCAATTGATGCTTGCAAGTCAGCCAGACGTCTATCTGCAGCTTTATAGAAATTAATAACACAAATTACCCTCATCATCTGACTTTCATTTACTCTTGGAAACCTTAAACAGGCACTATTTCCCATAACGCAGCACTACAAAAACTTCTTCTACTGTTACATATTAACTGACTGGTGCATGCCCCAGGAACTAGAAAACATGCAAACAATAATCACATTAGTGATCTAGGAAATAAGCTTTTATTTCCCTTTATAGTTTTTACTAGTAATGTTATTGTGCTTTTTTTCAGTCTAAAATAACTGATGTTGGAAGCAGATCACATTAGAGCAATGTGATTAGTCCAAGAGCTGCATGAGGATATCACCCCAAGCTCCCTATGTTTGGTTCTTGGCCTTTTGGCTGAGATCATGTAGGGTACAATTTGTATCTGCAGATGATGTTGGACCATCAAAAGCTTGCAAAAATTATGTTCTAGGCTGTGAGCAAAAAGCAATGAAATCCTCCAGAGAAAAAAGCTGTAAAACTGTTGCAGCCAGTGTTTGTTACTATGTGAAACCTCCGTGATACTCAGACCATTATACTTCATGGAAGAAAACATAAAACATGGCATTACCTAAAGAAGCTATAAAAGTAAGGGACCTGCTCTTGCCATTTCTTCATTTAATGAAGAACCATATCTGTTTTAAGATGCATTACCTCACCTTTTTCTGTTTTCATTTGAACAAAATGGGCTAATAAACTTTGAATCATTTAGATGCCCTGAAGTTTTTCAAAAGAACCTTTCCTCAAGACTAGTGAAACTGGTGATGCATAGTTTTTTATTGTTAATTTTGTATGTTATTTAAGCTTTTATCAGTACAACATACAACCTTTATTTATTTATTTATTTATTTATCTGTCAGTATTTGTTTACTGAATAGCCCAGCTGTGTAATTGAAACTCAACCCCTTTTTCGTGGTTGCCTGGGGAGAAAAGCTCCAACAGACATACAATATGATACAGATTTCAAATAATGGTGAGTCTTACATAATATTCATTGCATGAGAAAAACTTAAATAGTCACAACAAAGCAAGTACAAATATCCAAACACATACCCCGGGATTCATGAAGCTCGGCGCAAGGCCGGTGTAAGGCCTGCGCCGGCGGTGCAGTGAATAGTCGGCGTAGTAGCGCCATATGCATAGTAATGAGAGCACGCCGCAACCACAGACACGTGCGTAGTGTATGTGAGCGAGCCCAAGTAGGATGCCTCCGGAGGCGTGGCTAAGGTGGCAGGCGATGAGCAACCTAAAGTGCTGACTGCCACAGTCCACCCATAATAGTAATGGCAGCAGCCAGGGCCCGTGCAGAATGAAACGCACGTAGAGTATGCAACATAGTACACGTCCCAACAAAACGGGGAAGCAAACACAACCCACGAAGCCCTAAGTGTACCAGTCCAAGGAACAAAGGATACTCGCAACACCGTGTTCGTTCCGCAATGCACCGTCAGTGGGCATACCCAGAGAAGGTGTACCTCAGCATGTCAGCGCGCCGCACCGACATAGGAGTAGCGACTAAGGTTACCACCTGTCCCACTTTGCGAGGGGCAGTCCCTCTATGGACAGTTGTGTCCCGATAAAAAATATTAAAAACGGCAAATGTGCTAAGATTGTAGGACATAATTATATCCCATATTTAATGTAATGGTTGCATGAAATGGTCATTTCCGTAACTAAAATACCTAAATGTCACAAGCAACAGAATAAGCAACCAAACTGCTACAACAATAAGCTTTTATTTAGGCAAACAAGTGAAGTTCTATGTGTCGGCCTGTAAAATCTGATGTGAGTCCCGAAAATGTCCCACCTTGGCCATTGGAAAAGGTGGCAACCCCAGTAGCGACATGGGCATGGTCACCAGGGTTACCAGCTGTCCCACTTTGCTATGGACAGTCCCTCATTGGACAGTTGTGTCCCGCCAAAAATCGAAAAATGGCAAATGACCTGAGATTTCTGGCCAAAAATATTCCCTCAATATACCTGTAATAGTAGCATAAAACATATATTTTGTATATGAAACACATACATGGCATAAGAAACTGAATAAGGAACCCAAATGCTACCAGAATAAGCGTATATTATGGCAAACAAGTGAAGTTCTGTCAACTCCACTTGCTGTGGGTATGTGTTGTCCTGCAAAATCTGATGTTTCCACAAAAGATGTCCCACTATGGGCATTGGAAAAGATGTCAACCATAATGGTCACAAGCAGTAGTGAGAGTACACAGCCGGGTAGCTGTGTTGACATAACAACAGGAAGGAACCAAGATACCCTAAACACAGGCAAGCATGTGCATAGCAACATGTCCCACACCCAGCAACGTGTGTGTCGCATACACAGGACGGCGTATGTCTAAGTGTAATATCCAGAAGCAGAACCCATGCATGCAGATGTAATACACAATAGCCCCATTGTAGCATGTAAGTCCCACTCATGTACGCCTGTGCACCCAAACCAGCTAGCATCCTTGTGCAGCTACACACCTACACACAATGGGCATACCTGAAATGTGGTAAGAAGTATTGTTTTAAGCAGTGCCACGCGGGAAAATATGTACCCCACATGTCACCAACCCACCTCAGGTACAGATATGGAAATGGCTGCATGTGAATGTGTCTGTAGAACGTGTACATCCCGCATGTGGTATGTACCCGTCCAAAACATATAGGTTTGCACACGCCACGGTGCACATAACTGTACACATGTGGACAAGTCGGGTTGTTGAACCACCGCATCGATGATTAGCTATGCAGAGAAGTCAAACACATATAGCGGAACATGTGCCTACCAAACAGGACGTCCTAACAGGGTGCCACAGGCACAGAAGGGGAAGGTGGGACATCACATGTGGAGAGTAGCGTTGCCGGACGGCCAAATACACACGGTCAAGGTAAAGGACGGAACAACATGCATATGGCCGGATGGATGTTGTTAATATAGAAACACATATGAAGTGCTAGTTTAGAAGCAAAATACTATATAATGCATTGAATTGTACTGTACAATATGGCAGTAGAAATGATCATGCATGTAATTGGTGAAGCTTAGCTGCAGTGTGATCGAACTCTGACTCTGGCAGTAACCAGTTCAGCAGGCTTATGTCTCTCAGCATTAATTATCTGCTGGGTTACAGAAAAATAAATGTATGTACATGTATAACATCCTCCCTTCCCCTGAGGAGGATGGCCTTGTGAGCTCTATCGAAGATAGAGTACAACTCCTTACCAGAGAGACAAAGGAACGTATTAAGAAATGAACTGACTATTGTATCGGAACAGTCCAGGGTCCTTGAAACAGCTACAATTACAGAAGGACACTGTAATTGACCAGGTGCCTTGCAAGGCTGTGTTATTCTCATGGGAAAACATTTTAAAAGCATGACCTCAGCACCCTCGTATGTATAGAATATTGCGGAACATAGTGATGGAAATGCCCTGTGACTGACCACGTCAGTAAGGTGGGCAAAAGCTGATTGTAAACACTATATAAAGAAATTGCTTACTGTATAGAGTCAGACAAAACACCCATACTTGGACTGTATATTTTCTGCCTGCCTGTGTACACTACTAAAACGTTGTGAACCCGAGCTTCCTGTGTTATTGACTGTCACTTAGAAAAGCCTACTGATATCTACAGTCTGGTTTTAACAACTTATTTGACATTGTGGTCCTTCTTAGCGAATTCCTTGGTAAGCTACAGGTCAGAGTGCATGGGTGGTTAGACATCTGCGCAGGAGAATTTGCCTAAATGGTTCTTCTTGAGTGAAAAGACCTCCGACTGAATTGTTGTGTGTAAAGAGGCTGTCCACTGTCTGATCTGTGGCTGAAAAGTGGAAAACTGGATCCCAAGAAGAAAACGTGCAGTCATAAACAGGAGGCTCAGGTAAGGAGGGTTTGCCTCTTTGTCTCTATTGTAGATCAGGGACCAGACTACATTGTGTTTCTGTTAACAGTTGTGATAGCAGGTCGAAGACCAATCCAAGTAGTTTTAAATTTGGACATAGATCAGGGGAACACAGAGTAGAGTAAATAGTCATTGTAGACACTACAGTGGATACAGGGAAGGAGATACCACGTGGTACGAGAGAAGGGTTACATAACAGTCGTGTAGAGGATATGGGAGATTAGTGCACAAACAGATCGTGTGATCCGCGTTTGACGGGTGATGTGAAGTATATGCAATAGCAGAGAGCACATAATGTGAGATATTCTGCAAAATGGGGTAATAAATATGACATTGATGGTATATTAGACAAAATATCATTACTGAAACATTGGAATCACTGAAAATGTGATGCAAATGTTCTAGGGTAACCACCTGTCCCACTTTGTGAGGGACAGTCCCTCTTTGGCCAGTTGTGTCCTGCAAACAAACTGAACAAATGGCAAATGTCCTGATATCTTAGGACAAAAATATTTCATATATCTTCTTTAATGGTAGCATGAAACAGTTATTTTGTATCTGAAACACCAAAATATCATAATAAACAGAATAAGCAACTCAAATGCTACAAGAATAGGTTGCTCTCCTGGCAAAAAGTGAATTGCTATCCTTTGTACTGGCCGTGGGTATGTTTTGCCCTGCAAAATGACACGTTCCTAACACTAATGTCCCACTTTGTGCATTTGAAAAGGTGGCAACCCTAAGATGTGCAGGCGAAAAAACAGCGACAATTGGGTATCCGTCAAGCACATAGGTGGATTGAGGTAGTGAACCGAAGGGAACAGAACACTAGAAATGCGAAAGCATCATACGTACACAAAGAAGATAATAATACAGTAGTAGCGACAGCCCCCCCCTACCACCTCCGATACCACATCCAGGATATGAAGCGGGAGGGCAGGCTAGTCCCCCCCACGTTATCTTGTGGCAACAGAGGTATCACAACGACCAAATGTAAGCGAAGCTAGTGAAACGACATCCCAAACTCGTAAAATACCTAGGGACACTCAAGTAAGAAGAGAGTCAGTAGAACAGAGTGAGGATATCTGTCAATTAATTGAAGTACCGAACCCTCATGCAGGACAGGAAGGCCAGGACCCAACTCCCTTAGTGTATAGACCGTGGACACCAGAAGATATCTGGAAAGTCACAGAGGGAATTCCCCATCTACAAAGTAATCACTATTCACCATGCAATACCCCTGTATCTTCTGATAGAAAAGCAAAGGGGGAATGGCGGATGGTACAGGATTTACAAGCTGTAAATCATGTAATAATACCTAGGGTACCGATGGTGCCAGACCCACACACTATATTGAATGCTATGAACCCGCCACAGAAGTATCTTACTGTGGTACATATAAGCTATGCTTCCTTTTCAATACCTATACATCCAGATAGTCCATATTGTTTTGCATTTACATTCAGGGTAACAGATACAGCCATACCCGGCTATCGCAGAGATACTGTGAAAGTACAACGATATTCGCACAGGAGATGGCTAGCAACATTCCGGTGTTTACTCCACCCGGGGCCAGTCAAGTTCTACTTTATGTGGATGATATTCCGCTTGCGGCCCCAACCCAGCAGCAATGTAGGGAAGATACAATAGCATTATTGAAATATTCAGCAGAACAGGGACATAAATTAAGCAAGCATAAATTGCAACTACAGAGAATACAGGTCAAGTACCTGGGATATGTGGTATCCAAGGAGGGGAGAACATTACAGGACGATAGGAACGCAGCAATTTCACAAGCACCCAATCCAACTACCAAGAAGGGAATGATGTCCTTCTTGGGCCGACTAACTTTTGTCAAAGCTGGTTACCAAACAATGCTTTGGAATCTGCTCTATTGTCTGCTTTAATCTTTAATACACCTATGGCAGCACAACATATACTACACTGGATTCCAGTAGCAGAAACAGCTTTCTGCAGACTAAAACAATTGATAGCTTCAACATCTGTTTTAGGTCTCCCGAATAATCATAACAGATGTTGTCAGACTGTAGATTGTAAGCAGGGATATATGACATCAGTCGTGACGCAACAGCATGGAAGTAAGCAACGCCCCATAGCTTACTACTCATCGCAGTTGGACACTGTGGCATGGTCAGTGCCACATGGTGTACAGGCAGTTGTTGCAGCACCCATGGCAGTACAGGCCTCGGCCTCAATGTCATTATTCCACCCTCTCACTGTGAGAGTGTCTCATGCAGTTGCGATCATTCTGCTGCAAGAGAAAATAGCATTCCTGACCCGTGCTAGACATCTTTCTTGTTTGACCATACCCCTGAGTCAACCTCATATGGTGATTGAACGTTGTACAACATTAAACCTATCAACGTCACGTCCGACACCTGTGTATGGCACACCACACAGTTGCCTATATGAAATGGAGGAAATAACTCCACACAGACAGGATATCACTGATATACTCTTAGATGATGCAGAGGTGACAGTTTATGTGTATGGATCATGTAGAAAGAGTCCTACAGGAAAGAATCAAGTAGGTTATGCAGTAGTTATTGATAATGAGATTGTAGAAGCCCAACCCCTGCAGCATAACGTGTCTGCTCAAGCAGCAGAATCGATAGCTTTAACAGGTGCTTGTACTCTAGCGAAAAACTGATGTGTGGACATTTATACCGATAGTCAGTATGTTGTCTCTACAGTGCATGTTTATGAGCAGCAGTGGAAGAATAGGAATGATAACATCCACCGGTAAACCGATTAATCATGTGCAATTGATCTTGAATGCATTAGATTCCATTCAGTTACCCACTAAAGTAGCTAATTGTAAATGTGCAGCTCATACAAAGCAACAGGATAACAGTAGGAAAGGTAAGGCACGAGCTGATGCAGCTGCAAAACAAGCAGCCTCACAGTTGTAAAGTGTCTTTTTGAATGAGGAATGACAATCCTCAGACATTCCAGATGTAGAATTGTTACAAACAATGCAAACATCAACTACGAAAGCAGAAAAGCAGACGTGGGTATGACGAGGAGCAATCCTTGAAGACGGACTGTACATATCCACAGTGAGAAAGCCAATATTAACGTCTAATGTATTCAGATATGCGGCTTTGTTGAGCCATGGGTAGAGCCATGTGTCAACAGGGGGGATGGTACATAAACCACAGCAGACAAATGTAGCAAAATGTAGTAAAAGGACCACAACGGCAATCCAGCAACTCCAAAGAAGGAATTTATTTTCAAAACACCAGTTGTAAAAATCTCTAGCGCCTCGGCCAAAAGCCTTTAACAGAGTACATTCAATAAGAAAACTCAAGGTTTATATATACCAGAACATAATTGAATAATAGAATAATTGATCAGTTAATTATATCACAAACTTTTAAACAGTTCTTATTAAAACTACAAATTCATATTTACATATTTACACAAAACTTTTCCAGAAGCATTCTTGATTTAAACCCACAGGGAACATAGTATTAAATTTTAAAATCAAAAAGGGGGGATGGTACAGTTGGTTAACAGAATATTCCTAACATACGGAATTAGGAACCACATACAAACATCATGAGCAGCGTGTCATATTTGCAGTAAACATCATGCACAGGGGGCATTTAAACCGAAGGGAGTGGGTTTACCTACACCACCATAACCGTTCCATACTATTTGTATGGAGTTTACACAGCTGAATAAATGTGAAGGGAAGAAATACTGTTTAGTGATTATAGATATATTATCAAAATGGGTAGAAGCATTCCCAACCAGGAATCCGGATGCAGCAGCAGTGGCAAAGGTCCCAGTAAACTAAAGTATCCCTAGATCTGGCATACTGTAAAGAAGCTACAGTGACAATAGAGCACATTTTGTGAACCAGACAATCCAGCAACCTGGGGGATTATCTGGTATTTCCATGAATAAACATTGCATGTACAACCCACAGTCAGCATGACTGGTGGCGAGGTACAATGGGATCCTGATAAATAAGTTGAGGAGGTTGATGGGTGACACCCAGACGAGTCGCATTTGCTGTCTACCTCTAGCATTGCTGAGCATGACAACAGTTCCAAATGTAAAGTGTTTGACCCCCTTCGAAGTAGTATTTGGAATGGCATATCATGTGCCACAGTGGAAAGCTGTCATGCCTGCAGAGCTGGAGGTCGATGGCTCATTAGCAAGTGACATGAGAGGATTGTTAACCAATAACACTGTTTTGCAGTTAAACTCTTTTACAGATAAAGAGCAAGCGAAGCCGGACGCATAGCTGACTCCAGTATCCTGTGTGTATTTCACTGTTATCCAAAATGTAACTTGCCCAAAAAAG
>NC_056745.1:679798799-679939024 GCF_019279795.1 Protopterus annectens | reverse complement strand
ATTTTTTTAATGCATTAAAATTGAAAAACCAGTATGTTGCAGACATGTGAACGGCTGTGCAAGTCAACATATGCACACATGACACATCACCTGGTACAACATGTCTGTCTTACCACATGCTATTGTGACCACCCTGTGATGACATTGTACAGGCTATGTGGACTGGGACATCTGATGGCTCAATGGTGTATTCACCCTCTGGGTGTGTGTCTAGCCGAGTGTACAGTAGGCAGTGGTCCTCACACAGGGATACTGTACATTTGCCTACTCTGTCACTGCGACTGTTGACTATGATCATACTGTACTTATGCAGGCATGTGGTATTGATCCAGTATGACAGTCATGGTCAACCACAGTACTGTGGCACACATGACCTGCGGACATCTGCCTAGGGTGTGGGGCCCACATGTACATCTTCACATGCTATGCTGCCTCTGCAGCAGTGTCACATGTCTGTCGCCAGCAGGGCTGTCACAGGCAGGCACAGCATGCAGTGATGTGTGACAATGCTTGCACCCCCCACTGTGCTGTACACAAGCACTGCACACACAGTAAGGCATGCCTGACATTAATCTGCGGTGCCTGGGACCTGCCTCCATGCTCTACAGAGCACACCTGCCAGTCCAGATTGTACACAGATCATACCTCCCAGGCACATACCTGGACTGCAACACACACAGGTGAGTGGATCCCACATCACACAGTGATTTACACACATACTGTATGTTTTTCTAAGACAAAAGCATCATAGGTACTCCATGTTCGGATACCCATGTTTGTGACCGCTAGACACATTGTGACATGTGACGGTGAGTACACTGTACACCACAGGTTACATGCTGGCTATGTTATCATACTGTACATTGCACCTCGGACAGTTGCTACTGCCATGTGCTGACAGCAACACACACTTCCCTAGTATAGACTCCCATGTACCCACACATGCTTGGCCATGCACTACACATAGCTGGGTGACACATTAAACATGACATACCATACCTACACTACCCTTGGCATGCACCATACCTCCATGTGTCTGTGTGCTATACCTACAGACATCCCCCCTCTGGTTGATGGACATATATGCTTTGTGGCCCTGCTAGCCACACCCTGGACACACACCCATTGCAGCATACATGGTACATGTGCTCAACAGCCGGTACTACCAACATCTGCTGACGGGGTAGTTAATGGCATGGCACCCCGGCAGACGGACAGTATACATGACTATGCTGACACATATCACAATGCACTTCTGCTACATGTATGCACTGGTAGGGACCATGCTATTCCACACAGAGACATGGTGGTACTGGCCTTTTCACAGACGCCACGGTGGTATGCATGTTCCATGCACATGTGCTGTATGGGCGCATGTGCAGGCTGTTGCACGGTGGGTATGTTCAAATGTGTGTGGTGCATCACTTGACAGTCATGGTGTGTCCTCGTTGTCCATCACATACTCCACAGCTAGCTACCTACACATGACCACCATACTTTGCAGTGTGGGCCCTCACGCAGTGTGGTGGTATGTCTGTGTTGTTTGGCTACATCCACATTCAATGTAGCATACGACAGTCACCCAGGCATTGCCGACAGAGATGGTGTTGGCAACATGCCAGCCAATGGGATACCTACCAATAATATACACTCTCACTCACTACAGGGTTCCAATCCATACATGGACATCGCATTGTCCCTGTGGACACATACATGGTACTGCCATGCACACATTATGTCCTAGGACACTGTCCCAATGTCACCTCCAATCTCCATAGCTGTTATATCCCACCAAACTGGTTGTTATGTGTCTCTGCAGCAGCCCACTGAATTAACTGCTAGCCCATTCATGGACGTTGTGTACCTTGACCACCACACCACCACATCTATCACACTACACATGGGTGGTAGTGCATTGCACGTGTGGGACTGCATTCATACAGACATGACTGCACCATTCGGTATGGCACTGGGACACATCCTCACATACATGCTTCACACACTCATTGACGACTTCCATGCCTTTACTGGCACCCTTGTTGGGCATCTGTGTGCCACAGCACACCACATCCACATGATGGCCACCTGTCATACCATTGCATGGGTGGTTGGTGTAGTACAGAGGGTAACAGATCAGACAGTATCCCCAAATTGCCCTTCAGCACCATTCCACATTCTGGTATTGGCAATGTACACATCCACCATCACATCATACCCTGTGTCTCAGGATGTTAGGCTATGTGACTCCTGGACAGGTCACACAGTGGTGCAAGCATATCATGCTACCTACGACATGTAAGGTACATGTGGCATTACACAGTCCTCGGTCATGTGTCCCCTCATGTTCACTATTTGCTTACATACACAACATGCTGTCACGGAGTTATGTCCATGTCTACATGTCCCACATCTACATACCTGGCAGCATTCTAGCTCCACCAGCTCATACTGCTAACAACCATACAGGTGTCGGTGTGGCAGATATATCGTGTAGATGTCATTGCGTCAGATACATCACACATGGTGCATACACATCACCTTTGCATAGCGACAGTCATCCACTGGGTATCACGTGGATACTGTCCATATACATGCATATCACATTGTACATGGTTGCTGTACACACACATGCCCCACATGGTGCTGTGGTTGCCATATTCCACTGTGGTGTGGGTACACATCTGCAGGGCCACACATATCTGGACTATGTGTGTTGCTGGGACATTGGTAGCCTTTGTACTTGTGCCATACACACATCTACACATGGGCAGGGTTATTATAACACATTTGTGGTGTGCCTTCCACAATGGCTACAACTTTCCATGTCACAGTATAGTCATGCTGTGATGTATACCAGGCTCAGACAGTTTACATATGCAGATGACAGACGGGGAACACATCTGTACTCATCTGCATACCACTTACACAGGGGTGTCATGTACTCTGCCATGGGCCATGTCCTCTGCATTACTGATGCATGTAGTACTCCTACATGGCATTTGCAGTGGGCAGGGTGAATGAAACACTCATGCATATGTGCACACAAGCCACATTGCTTAGCCTGGGCTTCTGTTTACCTACACAGACTAGACACACACCATGCTGTAGAACATAGGTCCTGTGCACATCCCACAGGGACACACTGTGGCACTGGTCATGTGATAGCTCCCTTGCTGATAGGGTGACACATACACATGGGACCACCACAACAGCAGTACTGTGTAGACATGCAGTTGACATCCACCTTTGCTGTTCAGTGGACAGTACCATGGGGGGGGTGACACAACTGTGTACATTGCACATGTGTTTACACATGGACCTGCCAGACATCATTGTTGCACACATTGCACCTGCTACAGATAGCTTGGACATGGTTACTTGATGTTCCTTCCATTTTGGGTGGCTATTCTGCTACTACTCTGTCCCATATCTGCAGGCCATACATATCCTGTTAATGTACATAACACTAGGCCATACCTCCATCATGCATGCTATGCCTGTGATACTGTGTATAATGTCTGAACGTATCCATCATGATAGCTTTACATTATACATACTTGACATGGTCACCCCTACTGCGAGGCATACGTGCACGTCGTGCACACATTACGTATGACATTGACAATATCTGCCCATACACATGTGTGCTGTGACACTATACATACATGTCCTATCCCCTGCTGTGGCACTTCATTGTTGGACATCCACTGCCAACATCAGCGTGGGTGGTGGCATTGTTCTGTGTTTTAAATCACTATGGCACCCCTTGGGTTATCCCAGCTGTGTACATGATGTCCCACTGCTGTGCACACGGTGTCCACAGTGGTTGGTATACTCAGCAGGTTAACACTACATAACCACCTTTCACCACTCTCTGCTTTATGGACAGGTATCTTTACTGACAAACACCGTTCACATACAGTGCCGATTCGTCATACATATCATGCGTTACACACCAGTACATCTCGTGGGTTCTACATACCTTTCCTGTATTGCTTTCCGTATTCCGTTTGAGTCTCGCTACTGACAAGTGATCGGCTCTTGTAAGAATAACGTCTTTGTTCGGTATAAACATACAGTTTGACTATCCTGGGAGTCTTCCTTATATCCGTCGTCACCTGCGGCATGTGGGTTCATCACACCAATAGCTGTTCCTCGGTGTGTACTTATGCGCATATCACCTGTGCATCTCCTCCATTCGTACGGTACTCGTCGGAACTAGGGCATGGTTCATTCATCATCTGGGCATCGGTTATCTGCACTACCTTCGTGGGGATGGTATGTATTGTGTTATATTATGTGTGACTACAACCGCTATGTGTGGCATCAGGTACATTTCGCTGTGGTGTTAGCCATGGATTGTGTGTGTTGGGTATGGTATTATGTTCCACATGTGGGTGTCCGTGTCCTGCCGGCGTCTGTCGATGGCGTTTTGCATTCTGATGTGTAACATAGCTCTTGTATTCCTGTACACAACGGATGCAGGTATGCATCCGCTGCTGATAGTGGTTCCCACGCGAGATGTTGCGGGTATGCCGCTGTCATTTACTGCCTGTATGTTTTTGCTGCTATTTCGGATTGTATCCCTTTGATATGTGCGATGGGGTATATCGGCGGCTGTGGGTGACGGGTACGGGTTGTGGGCCTTGCATTTGTACATACACGGTATGCTTCTGTGTGTGCTCCATCCCTGCCTGGGGAGCTGCAAGTTACCTGTCTGTTGTTCTAGGAGTGTAGGTTTGTTGATGTCGTCTGCTGTCGGTACCGCCTGCTTGTGTGCTTCCTGCATGTATTCCTCCGTCACATCGGTAGTATATCTGCAGCTGTTCGTACGTGCCGACTATCCCTTGGCATTTTGTCACGGATATTTACGGTCATTGTGGTCCTGTAGTTGGGACGGCCTGTATGCTACCGGTTGCCACCTATTCGGGTGGCGATTACTTGTTTAACACTCGTAGGACACACAGCGGTGTTTACGGGATGATACGTGTCCACGATCGGTGCCGGGGTAGCACATGCGTATTTCCGCGGTACATAACTATTGCTGCGTAACCTTGCCGATATATCGTATTGGAATTAACATGTCGGCGCCATACATACGGTGATGGTTTGTACATGCGTCCTTTGCATCTCATGTTGGCTATACTCCTGTGGTACATTCTGGGACATTTTCGATTTGCATCATTTTACGTCGCCACGCGCCTAGCCAGTGAGGAGCTCTCAGTACTACTTTGTGGGTACTGCTATACATACGCCTGTGGTTCCTATACTGTATGCCTACACATGTTATTCCACTCCGCCTGTCACATGTCACCTACATACACATTTTACAGTGTCACACACATTACACTGGCACAGCGGAACACACGACACCCTCACCTCACACATACACATACTGCCGCTTTCGCAGGGATGGTTGCACACAGTACCTACGTTGACCACATCGCCGGCAGTGGTGTCTACCTCCACCCTCATATCCTGAGAATATTACACGCACATGTCCTGTTACTGTATCGTGGCCTGGCGATCATCCCGAATGGCGAATATGCATTTAGGTGGGTTGACCTTTCCATGGGTGGCGTTCCCTGCTCTGTCCACCCTCCCGGATAGACGGGTTGTCGTTCAGTATGTTTACTATGTTGAGAGTTCGCATCTTACTTCTCTGTAACCTTGCATCCCTGTGATTCCCTGTTTAACTTGTTCTACTTTATATCTGTGTATGTGTACATATATTTCTACGTGTGTAATGATATCTATCTCCATATTTGTGTATGCACATATGTACATATGTAGACACCCTGCGCTGACATTGGCAGCATACGGCTCGCCGTCTGCTGTCGGACCCGCGTGCGGTTGAGGTGTTGGCGTTCCATGCTCCGCTGGCTGTTGGTTGTGCAGTGTTTGGGTGCTACCTATGTTGGAGTCACACATGGGACCGCCCATACAGTACACATTACAGGCGGACATGTTTGTGTGCCGTCCATTTCACTGTGTGTGCAGGTAGGGAGGTGTCAGTCCATGGGGCCTACACTGTCAGAGTATGTGCTATACGTTCCCTCTTTGCCAAGGCATAGGCATATTGGGTACGCCTCCGTCTGCCTACTGGGGCTGGCACAGTGTGTTCATGGCGCTGAACGCCCTGTGCCTGTGCTTGCCTTGGCAGTTGTGGCGGGCTTGGTGGCCCTACACCATTATGTCCCTGCAGCAGCTGTTTCCGCAGGATCATATTATGTAGCATAGCACATACTATGAATATGTGGGCACATGTGCCTGGAGAGTACTGCAAGGCTCCACCGGATGTATCCAAGCACCGGAACCGTGATTTCAACATCCCAAACACACGCGCTATGATTATTCTGGTTTGTGCGTGTGCCTCATTATGGCGTTCTTGCATGTGTGTGTGTGCATTTCTGATGGGTGTCATCATCCACGGCTCCAGTGCGTAGCCAGCATCCCCCACAAGGTGACCTTGTGTGATGTCCCCCCTGGCGAATACCTGATACAGCTGTGAGGCATGCCAGATATGGGAGTCGTGGTAGCTTCCAGGGCTTCCAGCACACACATCCATGATAATGCCCTGCGCATTGCACATGACCTGGCAATTGATGGAGGGGAATCCCTTGCGGTTTATGTAGCATCTACCCTGCTCCCCGGGTGGTGACTTGATTTCTATGTGCGTACAGTCTATCGCACCCAGTACCTCCAGGTATTGTGCCACACGGTGGAAGTGGCGCATACTGCTAGCCAACTCCTCCTGAGATCTGGGGAAGGATATATACTCATGGGCATGTCGTAACATGGCATCCAGAAACTGGTGTAGTACCCTGGATGCTGATGCCTGTGAGATGCCCATTATATCCCCGGTTGGCCTTTGAAAGGTACCTGTTGCCAGTATTCGCAAGCTTACACATACCTTTGTGTCCACTGGGATGGGCTCCCCTCTGTTGTCTCTTGTTCTCAGGCGTGGCCGGCACAGCTCAACTATTTGCTGTAACGTGTCCCTGTCCACCCTGTAACGCTCTACTATTTCCAGGTCTTGCAGCCCCTGGTAGGTCACCCTTGGTCTGAACACTCTCCTCCTCCTCTGAGGCCTCCGGTAGTTGTCGGCACCCTCCTCCGCAACTCCGTCTGTCTCTAACACATGCCGATGAATCATGGCCATGGCAGCACCCAACATATACATTTTAAAAGTTCCCCATGTGTTTACACCGTAAGGCGCAGCGTTTGGGAATTCGCGCTGTGCGTTGTGTGCGTTCCCACTTTATAGTGTTATGCTGTACACCCGGTGATGTCATTGGGTGTGTCTCTGCTGCCGTATCTGTGGGTTATCTTCCGTGTTTTACCGTTGGCACTGCAACGCTGTTGCCTTTGGTGTTACATTACACTTGCCTACATTGGTTTAGCTTTCAACCTTACTTTACTGTTTCTGAATGTTGCACCTACTATTTACGGGAGTGCATCCTGCAGGCACATGGTCTCATGCATTTTGTCTGCCGCCGCCATTATGCTAACTCTCTCCTTGGCTGTGCTGTATCGGTTCTTCGCTCTTTGCATTTCTGCAACATCCACTACTTTCTTTGCATTCATATTCCTCCCCTTTCCCATTTTGCAGGTTTCTGCATGCAGAGTTGTCAGCTGCCGCCGATTGCCCTTCGTCGGTTGATTGGTGTTAATTGCTCATTACGACTCCAATTACACTGCTTCCGCATTTCCTCATATTCTCCGCATCACCTTCCTGTATCCATGGTTGTTGACAGGGCGGCCACATGACTGGTTTGGGGTACGTAGTCATCCTCGTGCACATGCATCTGTGCGCGCATTGTATACTCTCAGCGCATCTATTTCCTCACACGCCGGTCCTGATGCTGTGATGTGCATTCTACAGCCCAGGTTTGCTGGGCTCCAATGTGCTTCCTCCTACAGTGGCACACCCCTCTGCGATTGACAGGTATTCCCTCTAGGCTACTCCTCGGTGTTTTACCGCTGCGCCGTTTGGTGCAGCCTTACGCCAGCGGGGTTTTGCGATTCAGTATTATCTGCCTCATTTGCATGGCATTGACTACTAATACATGGTTACGGCGCCAGACACCGACGCCACTCCTTGGCAACCCTTGGGCTGTGGTTGTGGCTTTCCATTCATACTATGGTGTATTGTGGCTGTGATACTGATGTGTCTTATACTGCTCTTTTATGGCATTGTCATATCACTTCGTTGTTCCTCACTTTCCGCGGACTTGTCCTGGGGTTCTGCTGTGCTTTTTGCGTACATAACATTTATGTCGTTATTTACATTTTCTGCATGTTTTCTTTTGACATTCTCGGTTTCTTTCCACATTGCCATGTTGCACCACTATGACACATGACGTTGGCAGCCTTCCGTTACTCCTATGTCATGTTTGGATATATGTAAACCTTTTTTTTGGTTTACATTGCCGTGCTGTTATGCTACGCCTGCGCCACTTCGTGAATCGCTACTTGCCTTCATTTGCATGGTGCAACACCGCACATGGGGTATTTAACATACCTACGCCGGAGGCGGCGCAACTCTGGCGTATGCCGCTGATGCACGTGGGTTTGGATCGTACCTGAATCGCTCGGAGGCCATGTCTGGCGTTGTGCCGCCTACGCCATGTGTGCGCCTGGCGCAAGGTTCATGAATCCCGGGGTAAGTCTTATGATGTGTATACATTCTTAGCATATAAACATTAATAATATCTGACAGAGGAAAAACATACATTTTGAAATTGAGTAAGCAGGTATATCCTAAATAGAAAGAAACTTTGTTGTGTTATTAGTTCATTTTTTAAACAAAAGGTACAGTTCTGTTGGTGCATGTTGGCTGCAGTTAAGAGATCACAGACAGGTGACTGAGGCAGTTAATTTGGAAGGTAAAGAAGGTACATAAGAGGGGAAGTTATGGAGACTAGAATAGGGGGTAGAAAGGGGGAATAACTCATTATTCAGATTAAATAGAACGAAATGTAACATGGGGGCATCTGATGAAGTCTTGTACATAAGACGAAAGTGCTTATTCTGCCTGTTAATAAAATACTTTGCTACCAACTGTGGGATTGGACCTTTACTTTTTCATTGTGGCTGAGTTTTCTGCAATTACATTCTTCGTTTTGAGTGTTCCTGTCAAGGGTCCAGGTGCCTGAGTTTGGTGCAGTTCATTTTGTGCAATTATATTCTTCACTGCTGGTTTGGCCATGGAGAACAAGTCTGGAGACTATACATTGATCGAGGAGGATGAACTTTTTGGGCTGGACAGTATTGCACAAACTCAAAAAGAAATACGTAAGGTCAGAGAGGAAGTATCAGCTCTGAAAGGGGACCTTACTAGGCTTATTGAACTGTTCAGCCAAAAGGAACCGACGGGTGGAGTTATGTACTCGTTTGGTTTCACCAGTTAGTGTGCGAGCTGCTGAAGTGCCGACTACGTTGTCCCCACGCTCTTCTTCAGCGAGTTATGGTGGGGGTAAGACTGTTACTGTTAACATTTAACAGGCGGTGAGGACGGAAAACAAACAAGTGTATTCTATAATGGGGACATTACCCGCTGGCAATGAAGCAACTATTGGCAGTTGCGAGCAAGCCACATGTCAGTGTCTGAAAAGCTCTAAAGGTACTGTAAATTATGTGAATCACAACTGTGATAAAACTGTATGAACTGAGGGCACTAGGTTGACTTACAATGAACCAGTGTCTTTTAATGACATTATGGTTAAAAATTTTGACTTTGCTTTAACAAAAGATTCTAATGTTAATGTACATGCGCTTGATGCTGACGAGGATGTGCCTACGTTAAAGGACATGATTTACATGTTCGAAAAAAAGCTGTTTAAACTTAAATGTTTACAAATTGATAACAGATATTTGCAATGTTGCTTCAGCCTTAGAATGGTTCCACAGGGGTTGAGAATGTTTAAGTACCCCTTTGGAATAATTTATACTGAAGAGGTTATTAAAGAATTTCATTGTTTTTTGATGACTGTGGGTTAGGGCTCATTAGTAAATTAATCAAACAAAATGAAATGGCATTAAGTGTTTTGAACAACCAAGTGGAAAAATTGAATGGTGACATTTTGAAAGATTTATTACATGCTGAATACGAGCAGTTATATAAAAAAGTTCTGTTTAGGGTTAATAAGAGAATTAATAATATATTTTTAAGAAAACAAAAAAAGTTGGTTAGAGATAAACAGCAATATGCCGAAGGCAAAGTATATCCTGGGCCATGTAAGAATGAGAATTACATTAGAAGTAAAAATGGAAATGTGGGTGTATCCACAGATGAAAGGATTAATGACCATGTAAGGGATGAAAGAACAGATCATACCCCACACAAGGGACTAGATGAGTTAGACTCTTTTTCAGAGTATAATGAGCATTTTTTAGCAGTGAGAAGGTCAGAGAGACTGGCCAGCAAGACCCGACACAATTTAGATTTGGGATGCTACAATCCACACACGGACTTAGGGGAAAATCAGGGTTGGAAAAAAGTAGGAAAGAAAGTGAAATAACATCTGTATTAGATACTGATGGAATTGTATGTGAATACAAAGGATTTAAAATCTTTAATTATACCTCATTTACCCTTAAAAAAGAATCTTTTTTCCAAAGGATTTCAATTTGTGTCAACAAGTTATGGGGACATAGCTAACACTTTGGTGGATTTTAAACTTTACCTAGGAAGTTGAATTTGGGTATGCTTTACAAAAGGTCTGGGAAAGAAGAGAAAAATTGTGATACAGGTTTACACAGAAAAAGTACAACTAACCCACCCCTCCATCCAGTCCTTATGATGTTTGAAAAGTGTGTTACAGAGGAAATTTATGAAGCATATAAAAACAATAGGAATAATATGGAATCTTCCAGTTTGGATAGGGTGGAAAATATGCTGTTTACTGATTTGACGAGCCAAACGGGCTTATGCATTATGAAACCTGACAAGGGAGGGGGAGTTGTGCTTTATGGTACAGAAGAATACAATAATGCTATAACTAATATTTTGCTTGATACCAATACTTATTCTTCAGTTTCTAAAAATGAAATTATGATAGCTTATGGTAGAATTGATTCTCTATTAGAGGAATATTTGTTAGAGAACAGAATAGATGGTAAAACTTATTATTTTTTAAAGCAGTCCAATCCTATTATTCTTAATATTTTTGGGGTACCTAAGGTACATAAATGTGTTAGAGATCCCCCTTTTAGACCTATTGTTTCTGCCAGAAATTCTAAAACTCACCCTCTGGCAGTATTTGTTAATTATTGGACAAAGGAGATTATATCTAAAACAGACCATTTAATCAAGGATTCATGGGAATTTTTGAGTACGTTAATGCACGAAGTATGGAAGGAAAGTTTAAGTTTTCTCACCATAGATGTAAGGGAGTTATTTACCAGTATTCCGAGACATGAAGGACATCAATATTTTAGTGAAAGCATTTACAAGTTTTCTACAATGTCCAAAGACCAAATTCTACTGATTCTTGTACTTAAGGAAGTGGTGCTTGACCATAACTACATAAGTTTTCATGGTGAACATTACCAGCAAATTAGTGGGGTAGCAATGGGGGCAGCTTGTGCCCCCATATATGCCAATTTGGTTATGTTGGAGTGGGAACATCGGTATGTATTTAAATGCCCATATAGTAGCAATATACGTCTGTATATGAGATTTTTGGACGATATATTTGTTTTGTGGGAAGGGGGTAAAAAGACTGTAGATTCTTTTATACAATGCTTAAATGCATGCACCACTTTCTTTAAATTTACTTACACATGGGACAAAGTAAGTATAAATTATCTTGACACCACTATTTTTCAGACTAAACAAGGGTTTAAGTCTAGAATTTATAGAAAAAGTACATGGTGTAATAGCTATTTGCATTACACCAGTAATCATCCCATGTTTCAGAAAAAAAGTCTCGTAAAGGGGCAAGCAGTACGCATTGCAAGAATGACCTCAGATAAAAAAGATCTCAGAAGGGAATTAAATTATCTTGGTGAGATGTTCATGGAGAGGGGATATCCCAGAGAGATGGTCCAAGGGGTTCTGGATGAAGTATATAGATGGTGGGGTACTAGATACAAGGCCTATTAGGAAAACCTTTGGATGAATTTGTTAAATTAAGAAAAAATAATAAATTCCAAAGGGCATATGTAACTGAATTCAATGGTTTTACAGGAATTTTTATAGATACTATAAAGGCTAATTGGAGTATGCTTAAAACAAACAAAGAGTTGTATGAAGTGGTGTGATATGAGCCTATATTTTCTTTTAGGACTGGAAAGAACTTTAAAAGAGCATTTGAACAACTAGAAGTGTCCAGTTGTTTTACAAAAACGGCAACTAGTTCATGTGGTAACTGCAAGCAGTGTCCAAATATTATCAAGAAAGACAGTATATGTTTAGAAAATGGTTTGAATAACAGAGTTTGGTTTTGCAAGGGTAATTGTAACACAAAAATGATAGTGTATCTGGTTATATGAGAAAAGCGCCCTGCATTTTATGTAGGAAAAATGGAGGGGGCCCTTAAGGACAGGATGTATGAACATTTTCATGACATTAAGATTAAGAAAGAGACCAGTGCACTATATAAACATTCTTTTAACTGTACTTCCTTTAGTTTTTTTAAATTTGGGATTATAGATGTGGTTAAAATGAATCCTAGAGGGGGAGATGTGAAAAATTTATTATTAAATAGGGAATTGAAGTGGCAGCTTAGGTTAAAGTCTAACATTTTTCCCAGTTTAAATGAATATATTACTATTAAGCCGGTTTTAATGGCTAAAGCTACACACATTAAAACATGTAAACATTTCACCTTCTCTTCTTTATTATTTAATTTTTTAGCAACACAAGTGTTTTGAAGGGACATTTTAACAGTTTTAGGTTTTGCCTATTGACTATGTATATGCTTGTATATTTATTTTTTGTAAACAGTTTATTGTGTCTTTAAATTTTAATTGGATTTAATTGAAAGGGGTTTAAATGGAACGAAATGTAACATGGGGGCATCTGATGAAGTCTTGTACACAAGACGAAAGCACTTATTCTGCCTGTTAATAAAATACTTTGCTAGCAACTGTGGGATTGGAACTTTGCTTTTTCATTGTGGCTGAGTTTTCTACAATTACATTCTTCGTTTTCATTATTCAGATTAGTCTGAGCTGGAGCAGGAAAGTAACCATTTATTTTTGATGTGTTCTCAAAGCTCTTGTTTGAAAGTCTTGCTTTTGTTAAATTGTTTAATTTTTAATGGTAGTGAGAACCATAATTTAGCAACATGAGAGAAGTAAAGGTAACTTCCAGCATGATTATTAGCTTTATTTTTTGAGAGAAGTAATTTATCAGTTGAAATAAGATCTCTACTGGGGAAGTGTAGTTGTAGAATGCCGGATAGACCAGGGCAGTGAGTCAGACTCTAGACGAGGTTGTGGGATATGACTAGATGTGTGGAAGCTCTGACCAGGAAAGTCATTTTAGTGCTTGGCAGTGACTAACTTTAAAAGGTTTATCAGTGGCACATTTAGCAAGCCTATGGTAGCATTGCTCTAGCAAGTTAGTCTGGGCTACATGAAGGTCAATCAGGATAGGAGCAGCATAGAGTGGGGTTGGACTTGTTTTCTAGTATAGCTGGTAAGGTAGGGAGCAGCTCTACATAAAGTTCTTAGTTTTTGATAATGGTTTTGTGACCTTATTTATATAACTGCGGAATTCTAAGTTTTCATCAATAGTGACCTCCAGCAGCTTGGTATGTGAGATGCGTTCAATTCTCTCGTTGTTTGCAGAGATAATTTTGAATGTAGTTATCTCATGGTTATATTAATTATTGGTAAAGAGGATTAGTTTGGGTTTTTTGGGGGTTTAGAAAGAGCTGAAAATTGGTTAGCCATGATTTGATAGATGAGTAATTCTTGTGTTTTTTGGTCTAATGTGAAAATTAGTATCACTGCAGTGTAGTGTGGAGTCATCACATTTTGGACAAGGGTTACATGATTTTTTAGCTGTATGGAGATTATTTATAAAGATGTTAAAGGATAAGGGGGCAAGCTTTGAACCCTGAAGTACTCCTACTGTGACAGGAAGAAAGGTAGGTTATGTGTTTACCCATTTTACAGCTTGTGATCTGTTAGAGAGATAGCGCTGGAACTAGGGCAAAGCAGTTGGACTAAGTCCAAGGTTGGAAAGTCTTTGCAGGAGAATAGAATGAGAGACAGTATTGAATGCTTTTGAAATGTCTAAGAAAACAGCAGGCACACACCCTAATTTCTGTGTTGTTTTAGGGAAGTGATAATATTTATAAGAGCTGCAGTGGTACTGTGGTGGGGCCAGGATCCATGTTGGGGGGGGGGGGTAGAAAGTTATCCTCAGTGATGTATTTGAGGAGTTGAGCCTTGATGCACTTCTCCAGTACCTTGGATAGGAGTGTGTAGGATTGCAATGAGCCTAAAGTTAGAAAGTCCACAGGAGTTTCCTCCTTTGTGCAAAGGAAAGATATAACATTGTTTCCAATTTTCATTTATTGATAACTTTATGACGATGGGTAAGCTAGGGCATCAGCTACAAGCTTTATGTATTCAGCTGGTAGGTTGTCTGGATCTAGGGTGGTAGATTTTAACTAGGATAGTCATTTCCTGATGTAAGAGGTGTGGATAGGACTGAAATTGAAATCAGCAGTAGTACTAGGGTATGTCTTGGCAGAGGTACAATTTTAGAACTGTGTTTAAGAAAATTGGCGACTGTCTGAAGTGGGTGTTAAACTGATACACCCATTAATATTACTTTAACAAACACCACCACTATTTAAACTGTAACAAATTCCAAACTGCAAGAAGTCATAATAAAAAATAACCTAAACTTTGACCTGCATATCACTCAGGACATCAAAAAACTCACCAAAAACTGGACTTCTTCTGCCAAAACAAAACTTACCTCACAGACTCCTCAAGAAAATCCTTAGCACCATCCTACCTTCTGTATGCATCACCCATATTAATCAACATTCAAGCCACCCTGCTAAATAAATTAGAGGCATGCTTCAAGAAAATAGCCAAGTTTGTAGCTAATGCATCTTGCACTATGCACCACTACTTAACACTAATGCATCTTACAGTACACACCACTGCTTAACACTAATGCATCTTAGGTTCATAGGTTCATAGGTTTATACTAGGCTATCTGCCCTAAGGCATTTATAAGCCTAGCCCAAAGTTTTGTGGCTTACGCCACCCCTTATGTTAAAAAATACTGTGCCCATTAGTTCGTTGTGCCTCTGCCCAGCAGTGACACAGAGATGATTCCCGGGGTAAACCTACGATCTCCCATCCACCGGTCAAGATTTCTCTTGAACAGAGCCAGCGATGTGCTCTGCCTCACATGGACCGGGATTTTATTCCACAGCATAGGGAGTCTCTGGGTGACAAATCTATCCCTCCAGCATGTCCTATTTATATCCATGCTAAGGTTTAAGTCGCTTGCTCTAGTGGATCTGGTAGATTTGGATTTTTTGAGGTGGAGCATGTCCATTAATTCCGGGTTGGACATGGCCTTGTATGTCAGGCACAGGTCACCTCTGAGCAGATGGTATGCGACTGAACAGAGCTGGAGTTTCTTCAGTCTGGCAGCATATGACAGATTTTGGAGTCCCTTTATCCTTTTGGTGAGGAACTTTTGGGGTCTCTCCAATTGCTGCAGGTGTCGGGTGAGATACATCCCGAATGGGGCATTGTCCTCGATCATTGGTCTGATAAGTGAAGAGTACAGGGGAACAATGACCTCACTTGATCTGGATGTGAATCCCTTCATGATCAGGTGGGCAATGTAGAAGGTCTTTCTAACCACTTTAGCAATGCGAGTGTCAAAAGAAAGGCCACTTTCAACCTGATGTTGACATCACACAGTGTACACCACTGCTTAACACTAATGCATCTTACATTATACACCACTGCTTAACACTAATGCACAGTGTGCCCCACTGCTTAACACTAATGCATCTTACAGTGTGCACCACTGCTTAACACGAATGCATCTTACAGTGTGCACCACTGCTTAACACTAATGCATCTTACAGTGTGCACCATTGCTTAACACTAATGCATCTTACATTATACACCACTGCTTAACACTAATGCATCTTACATTATACACCACTGCCTGACACTAATGCATCTTACAGTGTGCACCACTGCTTAACACAAATGCATCTTACAGTGTGCACCACTGCTTAACACTAATGCATCTTACAGTGTGCACCACTGCTTAACACTAATGCATCTTACAGTGTGCACCACTGCTTAACACTAATGCATCTTACATTATACACCACTGCTTAGCACTAATGCATCTTACAGTGTGCACCACTGCTTAACACTAATGCATCTTACAGTGTGCACCACTGCTTAACACAAATGCATCTTATAGTGTGCACCACTGCTTAACACTAATGCATCTTACAGTGTGCACCCCTGCTTAACGCTAATGCATCTTACATTATACACCACTGCTTAACACTAATGCACAGTGTGCACCATTGCTTAACACGAATGCATCTTACAGTGTGCACCACTGCTTAACACTAATGCATCTTACAGTGTGCACCACTGCTTAACACTAATGCATCTTACAGTGTGCACCATTGCTTAACACTAATGCATCTTACATTATACACCACTGCTTAACACTAATGCATCTTACAGTGTGCACCACTGCTTAACACTAATGCATCTTACAGTATGCACCACTGCTTAACACTAAAGAAGCTCAGCTGGCTAAAACTACCTAATCACCTTAGATTCACTCAGTCTCAAATTGCCCACAGAATAATACACAATCCACACGCATACCCTTCTCTACAAAACATTTTGTTATGCTGTAAACATTGTGCTAGAAAACAATGCATATACTTATGCCATTTATAATTGTATTTTAGATCAAGTTACTGCTTAAAAATATCTTGGTACCATATTCAACCATAAATTCATTTATAGTGGGAACACCAATAACATCATCGACAGATGTAATTATTAAACTGAATTATTTTTAACTCAGTTTCCTTGAAACAGAAAGAAGTCTTAAATAGAGGTCTTAAATAGCATTTTTAAAAACCTTAGTGAGGCATCTTGTTGAATACAGTAGATATACTGCCCAATTGATTTCACAGCTTAAACATAATCAAATGTACTATACAAAAACATATCTGAGGTCTCTATAACTTATTATACACCTAACATCTAGTGAAATTACCGTTATATCCAGTTTCCTACAAAAAAAAACGTGTCTCAGGTCTCTGTAACTTACTATACACCTAACATCTGGTGAAATTACAGTTATATCCAGTTCACTACAAGTTACTCAGGGATGACATGGCTTATGTATTCAAAATTAATTCTTTAAAGGAAAATGTAACCATGATGGGTATGTACTTTACTATTCACTTTTATGGTATGAGAAATCATTGCTTATTTCTTACTGCTGGTCTCCAAAATTCAAGTCTTAATTTCTTTCAGGGTTACTTTAAAGAAACCTATAATTAATTATCTCTTCATATTCAATCTGCATATTCTCTATCAACCTTCCAAAGTACCTTTGAGAAACTAGTAAGTTATTACAGGTACCATGTGAAGAAAGTAGGATGCAAGCTCCATGAAAGCACATTGCAACAATGTAAAAGTACACATATCTGCATTGCTTCAGGTAGTTTTCTTCTTTACAGTCACTTGAGCCTTGCATTCAGTCTCTGTGCCTCAGCACACTCCATTGTCACATTATTATTACATTATATTACAGATTATAAAACAACCTATAAAAGATCCCCTCTCTCATCCCTTTGTATCATAGCTGTGCTTATAGTGACTGACTTGTGTTAGATGCAGTCACATTACACCTTCTGCTATTATGGGATGATGTTTTACATCTTTTCTTTCCTGACCATCTGCCATTTTGGGAAGGTGGGCACCTCAGCCAGCAGTCATCCTCACTAACAGGTTTTCTAAATCGACCAAGTATAGTTGTTTCAAACTGGGACATTATAATGACATTTTTAAGCTGTATCCTTCATGTAGTTTTAGTTTGCTATATCCTTTTTCCTCCATATCACTTCTTTAATCTATTTTTTTCTTTTACCTTATCATTTTCAGAACATCTAGTTGTGGGGGATTCCCTACCGTGTACTCTACTAGTACATCAGAAATGTGTGTACTTAACTCTATATTTTCTTTACCTTATTATAGGTAATAACTGATATGTTGGATGTCGGTGTTTTAATATTTACTCTTAATCAGTAACACAGTATATCTGAATATTCCTATTTTAGACATGCAGTAAATGAATAGGCTAGATATGCATTTATCCCATCAGTGTGCTGTATAATACTTTTATTTAAACCTAGACATATCTGTGAATGTAACATATGCTAACTTAGCCTCTTACCAGCTCTGTTTCTTGTTTACAAGGTGATTCTACTCATCATTTAATTCACTAATAGCATAGCTAGTAACTTTTTAACATAGGTAGGCTTTCATTTGTAAACCATTTAACTTATATTTAATCATACATTGTGTAAAAACATGTTTCAGTTAACAGGTCCAGGGATATAATCATTCCACTGTACTTGGCTCTCATCAGGCCACTCACTGAATATAATGCCCCATTCCATGTACCTCTCCAAACAGTTGTCACAATTGGAGTGACCACAATGCTTTCTCACTAAAAAAATCAAGGGTCTAAATCACATAAACTATGCAGACTATCTTAAAGCCTTATCCCTCATCTCAGTTACATACAGGCTACTAAGAGGTGACTTCTGCCTTGCATATAGAGCCTCAACAGACCCTATACTGTCAGAATAATTGCACAGTCACAAATCCAACAGTAGAAGGATCTCAATCTCTTTCATAACATAAATAGAACATATTGGAGGGATAGGTATGTATCACAGAGCACATCTTTTTTTGGAACCAGCTTCAACTCCACATAATCAATGTATATTTTTTTACTCTATTACAAATTAATTTAGGTGAATGGATGGGAAAACAACAATTTGCCCCCTGTTTAACACCCATGTTCCCCATGGACAGGGGCAACAAGAAAATGGCCAACATATCCTTGTTCTGCCTGCCTCTGGATTTTTTTGTACGCAAAATATAAGGGCTAAAAGCTACCATGAAAATGTAAGGCTAGGCTTCTTCAGATCCTCACAGAGAAATAGTCTAGTAAGTATCTATGAACCTATGAGCACTTGCTCTTCGGAGCTTTTCAGCATTTGTAGCAATGGGAGGTTCTAAGATTCATTCTACTCATGTTACAAGAAAGATTAAAAATGTGTATGTCAGCAATTGATCAGGTAGTTTAATGTCAAGTAAAGAGTGATGGATCACAGATTATCAAGTCTTCATTCACCAATCACATGAGCTATGAGATCAAGACTTGCCCCCTGTACGACCCTTGGCAGTGCCTATACTTGTGATTTGATGAGCTATGAATCAATGGTTCAGCATCAACAGTAGTGGCAAAAGATAATAGAATCATATGTATATAATGGACACAAGGCAGAGAAACTAATCCTGAACTGGTTGCCAACCCATTACAAGGTACATAGACATATTCACCTTCACACAGCATGCACACCTACTGGCAACTCAGAGGAATGCAAATTCACCTAAAGCATATTTAAGTAGGTAAGATAAAACCAAATCACCCAATGAAAACACACAACGGCACAGTGAGGATGTGAAGATTTTACATAGAAGGCCCATATCAAAAAAATAAAAATAGAAAACAAAGAACTGTGAGACAGCAACACTAACCTCCATACCACTGTGATATATATATATATATATATATATATATATATATAAATAAAAATGTGCTGCAGACTGTGCTTGAAATAAATTCTCCATTTGCTAACCTGGCTGATTTTAATGTTCTGACTGCTGGAATATTTTGGTGTTTTGTATACTTTTGGTTTTCCGAGCACCAGATGACATTGTATCGTGCACCAAGTAGTTTGGTATCATATATATATATATATATATATATAATGAGTGATTATGCATAGTCGACCTGCAGAAACATCGACATTCAAAACTCTGATATCTGCACATTGCAAACTACCCAGATCAAAACAAAAACCGTTTTCTGGAAACAAGTTTCAAAAATGATGAGCTGAAAACCCTAAAAAACAATATAAAAATAGTTTTGCCCCTGCACCCTAATATGCATAACTATACCAACTCCAAAGTCACACCACAGTGGAGGAAAGGGATAAAAACCCTGAAAAATGCTCCATTGGCTCACATAGTATAATGCATTGTGATGAAACTCCCTGCAGCATTTAATTTTCAGAGGTAAACCCATCATCGACTTATAGGATATATACAGAGAGATAGATAGATAGATAGATAGATAGATAGATAGATAGATAGATAGATAGATAGATAGATAGATAGTGTTGGCTGATAATAATAAAAGAGAGTAAATGATCGTATATGTGCTCTTACACTGACGTCGTTGGTGTGGAGAGGTCAAGAGAGGTCACATGACCATGTGCTTTATAATAAAGGAGGAAGTAAGGGTTGTTCCCCTCTTCCGTTTTTAACCAGATTGATTGCCTTCACATGTGTTTATTTTCCTCTGTAAATGTATGTCTAATCCAACTTTCTTACCCTTAAGATGATACCGCCAACAGGTTATGGGCCCAGGAGGGAAGTAGGAAGCCGATGGCATAGACTATGTTTTGACAGAGATGAAAAGAATTAAGTTTCTGGGACACCTGCATTTGCTGGGGCTGAAAGATGCCATTTTGCAAAATGTACAGCAAGATGCAGATGATGACGAGAATGAGGAGGAAGGTGACGATGCTGAGAATAATGAGGAGGCATATGCAGACCTAATACAGTTCTTAGATGACAAAAGTTTGTCCATGAGAGAAGCTGCAGATGATGGTAGAGAAGCGCTTCAGATCCTGCGAGACCATTATGCCGGTAAAGGGAAGTCATGGGTAATTAGCCTATACACTGAATTAACAAGCCTCCATAAGGTCGCCAGTGAAAGTGTCACAGACTATATTATTAGGACTGAAATGGCCATTACGGCACTTAGAAATACTGGGGAGAAGCTCAGTGATGGATTACTAATTGCAATGATTCTGAAAGGGTTGCCTGAAACTTTTAAGCCATTTGCAGTCCACATCATGCAAGATGATGATAAGCTGAGCTTTGGTGAGATCAAAACAAGGTTGAGAAGCTATGAACATACCGAGAAATTTAATGCCAACGTAAGTAGTGATAATGTGATGAAAGCGAGTGGCCTTGGGGAAAGAGTAAAAGCAGAGATTGTATGCTATAGCTGTGGCCAAAAGGGATACAAGGCATGAGAATGCTGAAGAGAATATAAAGGCCAGAGACAGTGGTGTAGTTTGTGTAAAAACTCTAGCCACAGCGACAATAACTGTAGACGAAAGAAGAAAGATAATGTGAAACAAGCAACTGACACGGATGATCACAGATTGTCTTCAGAATAAATGTGCATCAAACTTGTGAATTAAAGCAGAAGGGATTAATGGTGGACACTGGCGCCATGTCACACATAATTAATGACCTGAAAAAGTTTAAATACTTTGATGCAACTTTCCAACCGGAGGAACACATTGTGGAATTAGCTGATGGGACGAGAACCTGTGGGGGTCGCACAGAAGAGGGTAATGCAGAGGTATGGCTGCTAAACACAGAAGGGCGCAAAGTAAAGGTGATGATGACTCGGGCGCTGTATAACCTGACGTATCCACAAAGCATTTTTTCTGTGAAGACAGCAACGTCCAAGAGGGCCTCGATCAACTTTAAACAAGGCCAGGTCCAACTCATCTACAAAACCGGCACCAGGTTTGACATAATTGAGTATGATAGACTCTATTATTTAGACACATATGATGAAAAAAAATGATAGTAAGATACATTATGATGCATCTCAAAGCTGTTATGACATTCAAGCATGGCATAAAATGCTTGGTCACTGTAGTTTTGAAGATGAGTCAAAATTAGAAACGGTGGTGAATAGTATGAAAATTAAAGGTAAAGTTGAGAGACCTAACCTAGATTGTGAAACCTGTATGCAAGGGAAATTTGTCCAGAGCAGAAACAGAGAACCAGATGCAAGAGCAATAACTGTGTTTGAACTAGTCCATACTGATTTGGCAGGCCCAATTGAGCCAGTATCAAAAGATATATTTAAGTATACTTTAGCATTTCCTGATGTCTACTCAGGTGTAATATTTGTCTACTTTCTGAAAACCAAGAGTGTTACAGTCAAGGCGACTGAAAAGCTTATTGCAGATTTAGCCCCTTATGGGAGGGTAAAGTGTATCAGATCAGATAATGGCACTGAGTTCATGTCGAAAGACTTTCAGTCACTACTGAGTAAAAATGTTATGACACGAAACATCCGCACCTTACTCATCCCATCAGAATGGGACAGCAGAGAGAAACTGGAGAACACTGTTCGAAATGGCAAGGTGTATGTTGATAGAGAGTGACTTACCTAAAGAGTTGTGGACATATGCAGTAATGACTGCTGCTTTTATTCGCAACAGATGTTACAACAGGCGTGTGGGGTAGATCCCATTCTTTATGCTAACAGGGAAGAAACCTGATCTTTCAAGGATGAGAGAATTTGGATCAGTGTGCTATGCATACAGACAAGATAAAAGGAAGTTAGACCCAAGATGTGATAAGGGGATTTTTGCCAGATATGATAAAAACAGCCTATCATATCTAGTCTATTATCCAGACACAGGAAGGGTCCTTAAACGCAGGTTAGTAAAGTTAATTACTAAGAATGTAGGTGAATACCAGATTCAGACAGATCCAGAAGTGATGAATGAAGATCTTACTAGCAGAAGAAGTGTGCATGTTAAGTCAGAGTTAAAAGCTGACAGTCGAATCACAAAAGAAATACAAGTGAATCACACAGCACACTGAATCTATAATAAATGATGGAGACACAAAAATAAGACAAGAAGGGGAAAGGCAGGATACACACTTCTCTAAAAGAGAGAGAAAACTACCTGCATACTTGAAGGGCTATGAGTGTAAAGTTGAAAACGACGATTATGTGACACTTAATGTTGACTATTGTTACAGATTAATATGCAACACACCGCAGAGCTTTAAAGAGGCCATGACTTTGTCTAACTCAGAGAAGTGGGTCAAAACTATGAAGGAGGAACTTAAGTCTTTAAAGGAAAACAACACATTTACACTCACCACACTGCCAGAAAATAAAAATGTGGTGGGGGGGTAGGTGGGTTTTCACTGTAAAAGACACTGCAGATAATACTGAGACTTACAAAGCCAGATATATGGCTAAAGGCTACAGTCAAGTCGCTGGTATAGATTATAATGAAACATTTGCACCAACTGCAAGTATGACATCTGTACGAAGTCTAATGCAGAAGACAGCTCAGTATGATTTAGAATTGCACCAGATGGATGTGCAAACGGCCTATTTACATGCTCCTATTGACTGTGAGGTGTATATGGAGCAACCTGAAGGTTTTGAAAATAAATCAAATAATGATGGAAAATTGGTTTGTAAACTGAATAAGTCATTGTATGGATTGAAACAGCTGACAATAATAAAAGAGAGTGAATGATCGTATGTGTGCTCTTACACTGACGTCGTTGGTGTGGAGAGGTCAAGAGAGGTCACATGACTATGTGCTTTATAATAAAGGAGGAAGCGAGGGTTGTTCCCCTCTTCAGTTTTTAACCAGATTGATTGCCTTCACGTGTGTTTATTTTCTTCTGTAAATGTATGTTTAACCCGACTTTCTTACCCTTAAGCTGATACTGCCAACAGATAGACAGATACATAGATATAGACATTTATGTGTGTTTGTTCATTTTTAGTAACATAGTGTGCCATATCTCACCAAACGATGAGTGGTTTGTAAAAAGGGGTGTAAATATTGAAAAAGTGTATATAAATCTGTTAGAGTAAATGTGTTGTAAACAAAACCATTTTAGTTTAGGTAAGAATGTTTCCTTATCATGATGAGCAGGTTTATTTAAGAGTAGAGCGAAATAAAAACTGTTGCATTCACCAGAATAGGTTTATGTAATGAAAGAATTGATGTATAAAAGCAGTGCTGAGAAAAGCCCCTGCAGAGTTTTCTTTGCGTTTCTTGAAGGAGGATTTGATATCTGAAGCTGTAGCTCTGGAAGAGGGAAAACAGTAGTGAAGAAAGACTTGTAAGAAGACGTCAGGATGAAGCTGGAGATCATTCCAGTAATAGAAATCCAAAACAGAGCTACTGAGAGGCTCAAAGGGAAAGACCAGCCCTGAAAGGGATTGTAGCACAACTGTACAGCCATGAACTTTTATTAAGTCATCACCCTTTTTTATTTTGGGAATGACCTGCAATTTCTATGTTTTTATTTATTTGTTTGTTTTTGTAAAATAAGCCACACGGTTTTCTAATACTGGTGTCTCTACTGCCTTTAATACTCCCCACTGGATAATTACAGTGGGTATTTTGGCACACTTTGTATGCCAAAGTCCTAAGACTGTACCTATAGCTGGCAAAATAAAGGAGCCATCTGTATGAGTATAAATTTCCCTAGTGTGAGAAAAGCAGAGAGAGAGAGAAAGGAAGAGGTGAAGAGAGAGGGAAACAGAGCGAGTCCTGTAATTTGTGTTGAGAGTTTTTTTTCCCTTTGTCAATTACACCTGTGTGTTGGTCTGTTTGTCAGTGTGATTGTTGTAGAACAATGACTCTAAACAATCATCCCTGCACCTGAAGGGATGGTGGCAGTAGCCAAATCAATGGCTGAGCCAAGGTAGTTCCGTCACTAAAATAACTAATCAGGGAGAAAGACTTAGAGGTGTATCTTGTCACCATATAACAGTACACCCACCAGGGGAGATAGGACTGAGACCACTAGGCCAGGATCTTTTCAGTCCAGCTGACTGGAGAACCCTGTAAGGACTTCATGGGCATGGAAGAAACTGACCATCAGGACTACAAAAAGATTTAAAAAAGCATTACTTGCCAGGGCTGGTGTTAACTAAAAGACACAATCTCAAAAATGTCAAAGATGGACCTTTCACTTTCATAACAAAATGATAAGATCACAGTTACATGACTTAAAGCATGTAATTCATTTGTGATTGGATCCTGAGGGTCAGCATACTAAAAATAAAATGTTAGCAATATTAGCTTTTGAAGAATTAAGTGATCTTTACTATAAGAAAGAGGGTGTGTTAAATTATTTATTTATTATTATTTTATTTCATTTTACATTTGTTTACCAGGAAAGTCTGACTGGACACGTCCTTTTTCAGCAGAGCCCCGGGGAGAAAAGCTCCACATACTATACATTATAGAACAAATTACAGGACAATTATAAAACACAGGTAACTATAGTTGCAAAGCATCAGCAAAAATACAGTTGGATAATCACAGTAAAGTGCTACGTAATATACAATATAGAACAGTTACAGGACACTTTTAAAATACAGGGTAGATACATTTGAAAACCATCAGCAAAGTACGGTCTGGTAAAAATACATTTGGATAATCACAGCAAAGTTACAGCTGGTAAAGGAATTACAAGTCAGTTGTGAAAACACTAAGTAGATACATTTGGAAAACATCAGTAAAGTACAGCCTGGTAAAGTCTATCTGTAAGATCTCAGCAAGGTATTGTCTGGAAGGAAGGATTGCTGACAGCCTAGTATAATCAAGGAGGTTACCAGTTTTACAGTTATTTTGAGATAGATTAATATAAGTATGGTTGGTTAGGTCACGTGAAGCCTTTAATCTTTAATATGGTTACCCAGGAGCAGAGCAGTGACACAGCCATTTATTAGCTAGGTGAGATTTTAGTGTTTTCTTAAATTGGTATAGGGTTGTGGTGGATATTATATCCTGTGGTAATTCATTCCAGTAATTGCCTATGTAATTTGAGAAGAGGCATTCACCAGCTTGGCTTTTTAGGTTTGTTAGTCCTAATGAGGGGTTTGTTGGTAGATCTTAGGGTTCTAGTGGTGGAGTAAGGGGGTATTAGATGGCTCAGGGAAGGGGTTTTATCAGGATTGTAGAAGAGTTTGTGAGCTACAATTAGTTGGTTAAAGAGGAGTTGAGGAAGTTCCAGCCAGTTAAGTTTTTTAAGTGCTGTGCAGTGGTGTGACCTAGATGCTGAGTTTGTAGCATATCTGGCAATTTTATTGTAACAGGTTTCTAATTTTGCCAGTTCTGATTTTCTTAGGTTTATCAGTACAGGGAATGCATAGAGCAATGTAGAGATTAGATGTGTCCGCGCAATAGTGGCTTTAGTGTTATCTGTGAGGAAGTGTTTATTTTTATATGAGGTACTACAATTTTTGTGTACTTTTTTGACTGTCTATGATATGTGGACATCAAACCTCAAATGATAGTCTGTCTCAACTCCCAAAAGGTTAGTATGCTGGGAGGGGGGGTGATGGTGGTATTATTTGATGAAACGATGTTAAAAGTAGTCATGGGAATGGAGGAGTTTGTGGGCTTGAATATCATGAGCTTTGTTTTTTTGGATTTAGAATTAATTGGGAGTTAGTTAACCATTTTTCTACTTCTAGGAATGATTGCTGGGTTTGTGTTTGGAGATCCTGTAAGTTAGACGTGGCACATATGACTGTGGAGTCATCTGCATATCAGATGAAGGTGGCCAGTGGGGTTGAGTTATGGAGGTTATTTGTGAACAGAGAGAAGAGATGGGGTCCTAGTAGTGAGCCTTGTGAGACTCCTAGGATAACTGGGAGTCATGGTGAGAGTGTTTGTTGCCAACGTACTGCTTGCTAGCATCCAGTTAGGTAATCCTGGAACCAGGCAAGGGTGGGCTGAGATAAATTTAGTTATTAGTTTATTAGTTTATGGACGGCACAGTGGTGCAGCGGTAGCATTGTCACCTCACACCAAGAGATTCTCCAGTTCGATTCTCGGCTGGGGTGCCTTCTGTGTGGAGTCTGCATGTCCTCCCTGCATTCGTATGGGTTTCCTCCGGGTGCTCCGGTTTCCTCCCACTTTGGAAAGACATGCATCTGGAGCATTTCTCCCCAGGCCTCCGCTGAAATTTGGCTTTGTTCCAAGTTGGACTTTCCCGGTTAACAAATGTTAAATAAATAAAATAAATATTATGAAAGACCATATCAAAAGCTTTGGATAGGTCTAGGAAGACAGCGGATACAAATTTGCTATTGTTTCTGTGTTTGTTAATAGTATTGGTAAAATGTATTAGTGCTGTGGTTGTACTATGATATGGTCTAAAGCCATGTTGAGAACTAGTTAGAAGTTTGTTAGCATGTAAGAAGTCAGTGATTTGTTTATGTACAATTCTTTCAAGTATTTTAGACAGGGGGATAAGATCAAGACTGGGTGGTAGTTGGCTAACTCTGTTGATGTGCCACCTTTATGAAGGGGTATGATGTAGGAGGTTTTCCAGAGGGAAGGGATTGAATGTTCCAATATGGATCTGTTGATAAGAATAGTTACTGGGTAGGCAATACCCTCAGCTGTTAGTCTGAGGAGGTCACCCGGTAGATTGCTGCTAGTGTGGTTGGATTCAGTTTCTGTAGTTGTTTTTTGATTGCTTCAGTAGAGACCGGTTGCATAAGAAGGAATTTATGTTATTTGATTGGTTATTAGTTGCTGGTATGGGACAGATTGTTTGACTATTTGACATGGATGGTTTCTGTAAAATATCTATTGAACTGGGTAGCTATATCTTCTAAGTTGTTGTTGGTAGAAGGGGGTGCTAATTTTGCCTCGTTGCAGTATCCTGTTTATGGCTGACCAGAATTTTTGAGGGTTATTGTGATGTTTGGTTTGGATGTCAGAGTAATAATTCATTTTATCTAGTTTAATTTGCTTTTTTGCCTTATTTCTGAGCTCCCAATAGGTTTGTAGTGCCAATTGGGACCTGGTTTTGTGTCAATTTGCCCAAGCTTTGTCTTTTGTTTTTAATAGTGACCTAGTTTCCTTGCCAAGCCAAGGGGCATAGTTGGATTTGACACGTACGGTTCTAGCAGGGGCTTGTGAATCTAGGACAGCCAGGAAGGTGGTATTACAATAGTGTACGGCTTCTTCTAGAGGAAGGCCTTTGAATGGGGACCAATTACAGAGCTTTAGGATGTTTATAAGGTTAGTAGGGTTTAGATTATTTTTTTCCTTATTTACTGGTATATAGTTTGTTTTGATGGGTTAAGTCGCTGTCTAAGTAGATATGTTGGTAAGTGGTCACTGAAGCTGTCTGGCAGACAGACAGCTTTTGAAGAGAGACCAGGTCTATTGGTTATAATTCAGTCGAGAGTGGAGTGTTTCTTAGTTGGTTTATTTATCCTAGTGGGAGTTCTTACTAGTTGGTCAAAGCCATATAAATTTATACATTTTTTGGGATTAGGAGAATTGCAGTCTTCCCAGTCTACATTAAAGTCGCCCATTATTATGGTTTCCTGAGGTAATGTTTTTGTGGTCCATTGCAGTATATTTTCTAAGGTTTGGATATTATCACCTGGTGGTATATTTGAGCCTATTATATTTATATGTTTGCTTGAGCTGACCTTCAGTTTGGTAAACATAATTTCTGCATTGTCAAATCTTGAGGTTTGTTCATCTATGGGTACTAAGGAGAGGTGTTTTTTAAAGAGTATTGCTACACCCCCTCCTCTTTTCTTCAGTCTATCATTGCATATGATACTATAGCCTGGTGGTAGAAATTCATTACTGTGGGTTTCTGGTTTTAGCCATGTTTCTGTAATAAGTACGATGTCAGGTGAATACAGAGAGAGATTGCCGTGCAGAGTTTTGTTATTAATACTTCTTATGTTAATGTTTAAGAGTGGGATGTCGGATTTGTTTCTAGGTGGAATGGTAGTTGGTTGAGAATGGTTGATATTTTGAGAGGTGGAGTTACTTAGGGTGGGGATAGGACCAGGGTTAGGGTGTATGCCACCACAACTAGTTAGTTTAGATGCAATATTGACCAGGGGTTTTAGTAGCTTTACTATGGTCTTGTTGTATTTCAGGGAGATGGTGTGGATGTTAGAGTGAGGGACTCAGGTATGGTTAATGTATTGTGAGGTTGTGAGGTTAAGCATTGAAGGATTTATGTGGATGTTGCTTGGGATTGGGCTTGATGGAAGGGTACTAGAAGTATAGTGGGAAGGATGGGGTTCTTCTATGCTTGAGTGATAGGAGGAGATATGTGCTGCTATTCTAAGAAGTGTTCATTTTCCCTGGACATGGGCAAGCCTATGCCTCTGTGATACTATTCAGTTTCCTTTAGGCTACACAGAACCTGTTGCTTCCATCCTTCTTTGGCACTAGCACCATACGTGACTGTTTGACTCCTGGATTACCACCAGATGCAACATCCCATGCAATTGTTTTCACAGGATGTCTGCCTAACTAACTCAGACATCCTATGAGGACCTGTTTGATGGCCTGCTGGACCCCTGTGTCCACATGGTGCTCCAGTATGAAGAATCACCCTTGCTCATCAGCAAACATGTCTCCAAACTCATGTAGTGCTCCAATAATCTGAATAGGAGATGGCTACTGTAAAAGGGTTGCCTTGTACACTGCAGTGTCAGACCATGTCTCAATGAAAAAGTCTATCACAGGATTCCCCTCTGATTCTTCCTGCAATCCACTGCAGAGACTGAGTACCACTATTCCTCTATCATTATAGGGCTTCATGTTGTTAACATGGTAGAGTCTGTACTTCTGCCTCCTGCTTGGCAACTCTGCCCTGTACTTAACATTACTTACCTTTCTCACAATAGTAAAATGATAAGCACCATCACTTTCTGCCTAGCAGAGTACTCTTTGGTCCTGGCTATCTGGTCATACCAGACCTTTTGCTGCTGTTGTGATTGTGCTAGGTGTTTTTATGCTGTCCACATGATCTTCTTAAACCTGGTCCTGAAGCTAATATTACATAACTGATTCCTTTTGGTACAGTCACCTTCCCCTTATCATGAATTCAATAGAAGGGCTCTCTTACCCTTTGACCATACAGCAACTCAAAGGGTTCAAATACCATGGATTTCTGGAGTGCCTGTCTATATGCCCCTATCACCACAAATAACAACTGCTCCTTTTTCCTTATCATAGCATTCTGTAGCTATAATCTGAAGAAATAATGACAAGCTCTTCCCAGTACACATTTTAAGTTTAACTGTTGTGGCTTGTAATGATGCTTTTCAAAACAGTGACTGAACTATTATTTCAAATACAATCAACACTGCTTCCCATGTTTCAACAGCCATATCACTCATTTTATCATTTACCAGACATTTAGACATAAACAACTATTCTCCATTCTCATTTAATGTAGAAAATATTGGCAATTATGTGATCTCTTTAGAAACATACTGTGAATTATTTTCATAAAAACATTTAATGTTCTTCATTTGATCACTGCTGCAGTATCCTAAGCTATATGGGACGTGTCCTGCCAGGGACATAGTGTCCAGCCAGCTTTCAAAGCTTCAATATAACTTCCAGAGACTCAAACCATTAGTCAGCTTGAACTGAGCTGACTAAATATTAGGTTTGGGCGCCAAGCTCTTCATAGCTTTCCTGATGCTGAAGAGAGCAGTCCTCTGTGGGCTTTTGAGGCTTGACAGTGGGCATTCCTGGGCAGAGAAGTTCCCTTTGGGGAAAACGCTACTTTGTTTTTTCTGACAGTAAACTTACTTTTCTGTGCAATATCTACCTATCTATCTATAAATATATGTACATTACATATTAGCTAGGAAAATGTGCTTGTATTGACTGTCATGTGCCTTTTGTTCATTTTTAAATAGGAGTGTTATTTTTTGTAATTTTTGTGATAAAGTCTTGGTAAAAGTTATTCAAAACTACATTTTCTGTGAAGTAACTGGTTTCATTTTACTTTTTGGTGCTCAGTGTATTTTTTTTTGTTTTTACAACTTATCTGTTTTGCCAACTATTGCTGTTTAGCTTCCCTGGAATACAGCACCTTTTCAGCTTAACCTTGAAACAACCTACCAGTTCCTTGGTTGTACCTGCTTCTAACCACATAAAGAAAAAGATTGTTAAGCAACCTTTACCACTACAGCAGGCTGATATTTTGCCCCAGCCACAGGTGGGTGACTCTGTTATTCCCAAAGCTGGTTCCTTGGACCATTCATCTTTTCTGTGAGTCCCACTGATGTAGTCCATAGAGCCACCATGTTCTCTGTGGCTGTTGGTGTGCCCTTGTTGGACAGGGAACAGACACTCTTGTCAGTCCTGGGAGAAGGCGCAGGGAATGCCCTCTGCTTAGCCAGGAAGTTGTATTCATCTCTAGGGAGGTAATTGTAACAATTCTAATTGTTTGTTCAGAGATTTCAGTCAAAGCAGAAACAAAACTGACCAAGTATAAGTCTTTTCCTATCTCAGGGACACTGGACAGGATTAATTTATGGGCCTTAGCTCAGGGATTAGTGTAGGCTCTTGACCTTTCCTATATGGCTGGATCTGTTAAAAGAAAAAAAAAAGTGATTCTTCTTTTCCTAAAGAGATTCAGGAGTTTGAACCTTAAAGTATGTAAAGGTACAGGTGACATAATATTTCCATATATTTTTGATTCAGATTCAGTTAACCTTCATGTAGTCGCTGCAAAGGATTCTCTTCTCAGTTGTTTCAGTAGGAAAACAGTGATGTTTCTCAGTCTGTCAGAAACTATTATGATTTATTACAACTGTAATTCTATGTACCTACGCCTATCCCTCCATTCTTTCTGCTTTGGAGGATGTTTTTGTCACAGTCTGCAATTCCCCTGACAGTCAGTGTACTGTCCCCCAAACAGCAGAAATATTATATACAATTCCTCAGTCTTTTAAGTTTTTATACATGAGTCCCAGACTGAGTCAGTAGCTACAGCTTTAGTAAACCCAACTGCTGCTAAGCATTTTGTTAATACTCATTCCTCTCCTTTTGACAAGGATGGAAAGGCTTTTAATAAGTCTGAGGGAGAAAGTGTATCCTTCGGCAACTCTTGTTTTTAGAATTCTCAGCTGACAGGCTCATGTACTGAAGTTTAATGTGGCCACCTGGGAGAACATGAGGAATGTTTTGGCATTGACTGGCTCTTGTGAGGAAAAATCTGCTTTGTGTAATTTAGCTTCTACTATTTTTCAAGTCACTAGCCATCGTTTAAAATACGCACATAACTCTACTGATACCACTTCCAGAGCTGCTCCTGGAACTGTTATGAGGAGGTTTGCCTGGCTGTGTTCACAAAACCTTCCAGAGGACATCAAAAATGAAATTTTCAATTCTGTCTTGGATTCAAAACTCATTTTTGAGCCTTCTGTTGCAGAGGCAATTAAAAATTGTGATGAGAGGGGCAAAGCCGATTCAAGGGATCTCGCAGATATTTTAGCCTTCCTTCTCCAAGTTTACCAAAGGATTCTAAGCTCCCTCTTCTAATGGCAATTAAAATATAAGTAAGCAGTCCCAGCAATCTGATGATAAGCAGACATTTAAAAAGGATTGACAAGAAGGTTCCCAAAAGAAAACAGAACCCCCAGAACAAAGGACAGTCTAATAAGTGTGAATGACTGTATGATGGACTATTCCCCACCCCTCCCACCCAGTCAGGGTCAGTCCTGTGATTCTTCCAAAAGGTCTGAATATCCTTTTCTGTGTTTGAAAATAGACTGTTGCAGGCAGATGAGTTCTGAGAGTAATTCTCCAGGGGCACAGATGGCAGTGGGAGTCTCTCCCTCTCTTTCAGGGTATTGCACTTCAGCCACCAGACCATGTGCTGGCTCAGGAGGTGATAGAAGCTGTCCATCTTCCTCCTTAACAAAAATTATTTTACTCAATGATTTTTCTGATGCCAAATAAAAAAAGAGCCTCCTGGAAACCAGTTCTGGACCATTTCTATCCTTTCTGAACCAGTTTGTGATAGTGCCTAAGTTCAAAATGCTGTCATTTCACAACTTGTCACTCATTATTCCCATTTGAGTTTCTTAGTGACTCATAGATCCAGATATTTTCAGGCATTGTTTAAGGTATTGTGGGTCTGGATCACATTATCAGCTCTCTTGCTTACCCTTTGGGCTATCTACTGCTCTAAGGGTGTTCACAAAATAATAGCCTACTGCAGGCTGCAAGGTATTCACATTTGTCCTTATTTAGATGATTTGCTTATCTTAGGTTCATAGGTAGGTACTAGGCTATCGGCCCAAAGGCATTTATAAGCCTAGCCAGAGTGTGTCGGCTTTCACCGCCCCATTGATTAATTAACTGATCCTCTGTCACGCAGAGTCAATGAAGTGATCCCAGGGGTGTATTTTCTGTTACCCATCCACTCGTCAAGGTTTCTCTTGAAGAGTGTTAGTGAGGGACTCTGCCTGATGTAATTTGGAATTTTGTTCCAAAGCATGGGGAGTCTCTGTGACAGGAATCTATCCCTCCAGCATGTTCTATTTATTGTTGTGGTGAGGTTTAGCTCACTAGAGCGCGTGACTCTTAGTGACTTGGATTTCTTTAGGTGGAGCATGTCCATCAATTCTGAGTTGGACATGGCTTTGTAAGTCAGGCAGAGATCACCTCTGAGTAAGCGATATGCCACTGAGTACAGCCTAAGTTTTTTCAGTTGAGCTGCATAGGACATATGTTTGAGGCCAGTAATCCTCTTGGTGAGGTACTTTTGTGGTCTTTCCAGCTGTTGGAAGTGTCTTGTGAGGTACATTCCAAATGGGGCATTGTACTCTATGATGGGTCTAATGAGTGACGAGTAGAGGGGCACTATAACCTCTTTATTTCTAGATGCGAACCCTTTAGTAATTAGATGGGCCACATAGAAGGATTTCCTAACTACTTTGGCAATATGATTGTCAAAGGAGAGATTACTATCTACCTGGGTCCCCAGATCTGTTATTACCTCTTCTGTGTTAAGGGGGCTGCCATCTATGTGGTAATTCATGGGTGTTTTGTTTTTCCCAAACGGGATGACTATGCATTTTTTGGCATTTAGCTTGAGGCCATGACTTTGACACCAGGTGGCCGTCTCAGTAAGGCCCTTTTGGAGGATGTCCGTGTCAGCCAGAGAGTCAATTATGGCTCCCAGTTTGCAGTCATCGGTGAACTTGGTTAGCCATAGTCCTCCTGTGTTTGCCTGTACTTCTGAGAAGTATATGCTGAACAGTAGGGGTTCCAGGACCGAGCCTTGTGGGACACCACTTGTGACTGGTTTAGATTCGGACCTGGAGCCTGCTATTCTTACCGTGTGAGTTCCGTCTGTAAGCCAGTTGACAACCCATCTCGTGACGTAGGGGTTTATGTTCAGGCTGGTGAGTTTTTCTATACTACCCGAGTGGGGAATGGTGTTGAAAGTCTTGGCGAGGTCAAGGTAGGCTGTGTTAACCACCTTTCCCTCATCTATGGCCTTGGTGACTGTCTCGAAGAAGTCAAGTAGGTTTAGTAGGCATGATCTGCCCTTAACAAAGCCAAACTGGGTCGGGTCAAGTGTTTGGAGGTTCCTAATGTCTTTGTTAATGAGTTCCATGATGATGCGCTCCATAGCCTTGCAGACCAGGCTAGTCAGGCTTATGGGGCGATAGTTACCAGGGTCAGTTATGGCCCCTCCTTTGCAGAGAGGAATAACCATTGTTGTGCGCCATTCTGTTGGCATGTAGCCTGTGGAGAGGCTGAGGCTGAACAGCGTGTTTAGGCGGGGGGTTAGTTCATTCAGTAGTTCGTGCAAGACACAGCCTGGGACACCATCTGGTCCCAGTGACACTGTGTTTTCGGCTTCTTAAAGGGCTGTTTTCACCTGTGCGTCTGTGATTTTTGGGACAATACACTTTTCCGGTATTGTTGTGAGCCCTTTTGGAGGTGAGAGGGGGGTGAAGTTTGCACTGAATCTATCTGCCAGGATGTTGGCAATATCAGTAGGTTCTGTATATTTTGTGCTATTTTGCACTAGTTCAGTGCATATCTGTGAGTTGCCACTTAGATTCTTAACATAGCTAAAGAAGGCTTTGTGGTTAACTTTTGAATCCTTGGCTATTTTTCTTTCGAAGTTAGCCTTGGATGATTTCATGAGGAACCTTAGTTTCTTACTGATACTGATCAGGGATGTCTTTCGTTCTTGGGATTTGCTTTGTTTCTAAACTAGTTTTCTCCTTCTATTGTATAGCCTGTTTATTGCAGGGGTCCACCAAATGGGTTTCCTTCTCTTAGAGGAGAGAGTCTTAGTTTTGTTAGGGATGGCATGATCCATGCATCCTTGTAGGTGCTCATAGAGTGCATTTGTAAAGGTTTCTGCATCTTGGGCAGCATTATCCTTTAGCGTGGGGGCTGTTAAACTTACCAGCTCTGTCTTAAGTAAGGTGAAGTTTGCATTAGAAAAGTTTTTTACTGTGGTTTCCTTAGTTGGGGTGTGGACATCCAGAGTGTTTAGTTTATCGTCTGATCTAACCAGTGACAGGTTGACCTGTGGTGTGGAACACCTGTCACCCATGTTGGTGATGACCAGGTCCAATATGTTTTCACCTCTGGTAGGGGAGTTTACCAGCTGATCCAGGGTATTTGAGTTGATGAATTCCAGGAAGCACTGGGCCTGGGAGTTTGCACTCGAGTAGTTTTTCCAGGGAATGGTAGGGTAATTAAAATTGCCCAATATCAGGGTGTTCGGTAGGACCTTCATGTTTTCCAGTGTCTCCAGAAAGGTGGAGTGGTGGCCCTGGGTCATGGAGGGTGATCTATAGGAGGCCACAATTTGCATTGCAGATTTGCTCGATGTTAGTTGCACATGGATGATATCAGAGGTATCATGCTGCGCCACTAACCTGGAGGTGTAGATATCCTTGATGAATATGGATACATCCCCTCCTTTTGTGTTTCGGTCCGTGTTCTGTGGCTGAAACGTGTGGTATGAATTGTAGCCCGGTAGTGTTGGGGTGCTCTCTGGAGCCTTGAAACAGGTTTCAGTTACTGCACAGATGTCAACATTCTCCATACTGAGGAGTGCTTCGAGAGCATGCATTTTGAGATTTAAACTCCTGGCATTGAGTAGCATAACCCTCAGTTTTTTGTTAATTGTGCTGTTTACGGAGGTGGGTTTGACTTTTGAGCCTTGCCTAAAAAAGGCACTATGGGGGCAGCAAAAGCCTTGGCCAGTATTCAAAAGCCTAGGGGTGACAGGTACAAGCCTTCTCTTGTGAAGCAATGTGGCTTGTTGAGAATGTCGTCCCAGGCTGACAGACACTGGATCCCCTTTGAATGACACCAGAAGCTTAGCCAATTGTTGAAATTGATCATTTTTTTCTTTACACTGAGGTATTGTTCTTGGTGAGGGCAGGATGCTACTCAGGGTCAGGGTCATACCAGCCTGGGCTACATGATCAGAGAGCTCTTCCATGTCTCTTTTCATGTAGGCCAGGGAGGTATGTCTCAGGTCATTCACACCAACATGAACAAAGACAGAGTCATATTTGTACTTGTTCCAGAGGGACCTGAGTGCTTGTGTTATGTGGCGGATTCTGGCTCCCGACAGCAGCTAACAGTAACCTTCTGCTTGTCCAGCCTAGTAAGTGGGACATCAGTGTGCCTGACTATAGAGTCACCTATTACTAGTGTGTTAGGTATGTTATTTTGCCTTAAGGGCTGTGATTGTGCGGCACACTGATTTTGTGTTTTATGTGTTGTCTGGTTTGTGACGGGAGGTGCAGGTTGTTTGGGTGTCTGCTTTGGAGGTCTCTGATGCTTTTGCAGGTTTTTATTTAGAGCCTCCAAGTATGGTTTTGTGTATTTATGTGTATTTTTTGCCAGTGCTGTTTTAGTAGGTCTGTGTGTGGCTGGAGTTTTGGTGCAAGTGTTAACCTTATCCTCTTGATTGTCTGTTCCAGTCTTGGGTGCTTCCAGTTTGGCTGTATAATTGCATCTCTCATATGTTAGTGTTTTGTAGTAGGAGGAGAGGGTTGTCTGTGTACATGAGGCAGTTGTAACATTGTCTCAGGATACCCAGATTCACCAGCTGGACTGGAGAGTGCACCTGAAGTTGCCCTTTGGTCGTGCCTGAATAGTAGGGTGAGCTGCTTAGTTGATTGGTTGGTGAGGGGTGAATAAAGAGCCTTGCCCTGCTGGGCAATCAGTGTCAGGGTATATTAGTGCTTGCTATTAGGTCTGAGCAAGTGCTGGGCTGTAAGATGCTTTCTGAGTGCTTAGGTTAAGAGTTAGACTAGTTGCAAGGGAAAGACTGAAGAGGAGACTTAGTGGAGCCGGGAATAATTTAACCATAGCTAACCGACACTGCCCATTGCGCAAAACTGTGCAAACGTGGTTTTTATAGTAGGGAAATGAAAGAGATAGAAATTAGCCCAAAATGGCCAATAAATTACTAACTTCTGGGCTGGAACCACTCCTCCAGGGACAGATAGGTTGCTCAAAGCTCCCCTCTCTCACAGGTGAACAGAGAAAATTCCTTCTATCCAAGTAAGGTATGGGCAACTCAGAAACTAGTATCACAGCCCTGAATTCAGCACTAGCCTGAAAACTGAACTATACTAGCTTAGAAAAGTGGGAAACAAGGATTTTTTTTTTGTTTGTTTTTTTGAAAAGATAAGGCAAAAACAGTAGAAAATACACTTAAAACAACTTTAAATGACTACAAACGATCAGAAAAGGCTATCGCACTTTAGTGTGTAGCCTACAACAGTTAAACAAATTATTTAAACAAAAAACAACTTTTTAAAAGTGCAGACAGTCAAACAAGTACAATATGTGAAAATAAAACAAGCTTTTAAATCATAATAAACGCTGGAAAATCTGTGTTTAGGTGGAAAACAGTTAAGTACAGCAAGAAAGTACCGAAAACTGATACTTAATCACTCCAAAGTCTCTCTTCTAAGATAGAAGGCTTGTATCACTTTAAGGCTTTCTAGTGCTACCCAGTAGGTTAGTTACAGGAAAGATGGGAAACAAGCACAGATGTGGTCTTTTAAATCAGAAGGTTGAAAGATATGGACAAACTGTCCAAATGGTCAATAAACTACAATTTCTGGGCCAAGAACCTCTTCTCTCATGGTAGACAGGCTGCCTAGTGCTTACCACTCCCACTGATATGCTAGAAGGCTTTCCTCCAACACATAAAGGCTTGCTGGGCTCAGAAGTTTACCAACAGTCCTGGATACAGCAACTCTGTATCTGGACTAGGCTAGTTACAGGAAAGGTGGGAAATAAGCGCAAGTGTAGCTTTTAAACCAGAACATTGAAAGAGATAGAAAAAAACTGCCCAAATGGCCAATAGCTACAATTTCTGGGCCAGGAACCTCTCCTCTTGTGGTAGATAGGCTACCTAATGCTTACCACTCCCACTGATAAGCTAGAAGGCTTCCCCCCAACACAGAAAGGCTTGGGGGGCTCAGAAGCTTACAAAGAGTCCTGGATACAGCAAATCTGTACCTGGACTAGACTAGTTATAGGAAAGGTGGGAGACAAGTACAAACATAGGCTTTTAAGCCAGCAAGTTGAAATAGCTAGAAAACTGCCCAAACGGCCACATAAACTACAATTTCTGGGCCAAAACTCACTCTTCCCATGGAGGATGGGCTACCTAGTGCTTATCACTCCCACTGATAAGCTAGAAGGCTTCCCTCCAACACAGAAAAGCTTGGGGGGCTCAGAAGTTTGCTAACAATCCTGGATACAGCAATTCTGTAACTGGACTAGGCTAGTTATAGGAAAGGCGGGAAACAGGCACAAGTGCGGCTTTCAAACCAGAAAGTTGAAAGATATGGAAAAAACCTGCTCAAACAGCCAATAGCTACAATTTCTGGGCCAGGGACCACTCCTCTTGTGGTAGATATGCTACCTGATGCTTACCACTCCCACTGATAAGCTAAAAGGCTTCCCTCCAACACGAAAAGGCCTGGGGAGCTCAGAAGCTTACAAAGAGTCCTGGATACAGCAAATCTGTACCTGGACTAGACTAGTAACAGGAAAGGCAGGAAACAAGCACAAACACAGGCTTTTAAATCAGAAGGTTGAAAGAGATGGAAAAGCTTCCCAAACTGCCAATAAACTATAATTTCTGGGCCAGAAACCATTCCTCCTGTGGTAGATAGGTTACCTAGTGCTTACCACTCCCACTGATAAGCTAGAAGGCTTCTCTCCAATACAGAAGGGCTTGGGGGCTCAGAAGCTTACCAATAGTCCTGGATACAGCAAATCTGTACCTGGACTACACTAGTTATAGGAAAGGCGGGGACCAAATGCAAAATGGGCTTTTAATCAGAAAGTAGAAAGAGATGGAAAAACTGGCCAAATGGCCAATGAACTACAATTTCAGGGCCAAAACCCATTCTTCCCGTGGTAGATAGGCCACTTAGTGCTTACCACTCCCACTGATAAGCTAGAAAGCTTCTCTCCAACACAGAAAGACTTGGGGGGCTCAGAAGCTTACCAACAGTCCTGGATACAGCAAGTCTGTATCTGGACTTGACTAGTTACAGGAAAGGCAGGAAACAAGCTTAGAATTTTTTTTTTGTTACAAAAAAGCAGCTAAAACAGCAGTAAATACAATTCAAATTGTAGTGCAGGCCAGCACACCCGAGTGTGTAGCAACACTACGGCAAATACAGTTCAAATAAATGCAATTAAATTAACAAATGACTAAAAAACAAGTGCAGAAGGCAGTAAATTAGAAGGCTACTAACAAGCAGTAATAAGTGCAGAATAAGAGTGACTGAACAGATAACAGCACGCAGAAGGGCAACTAAGACAGTTACAGTAAGAGCAGCTGAATAAAAAAAAAAATATATATATATATATATATATATATATATATATATATATATTTTTTTTTTTTTTTGAGGGAGGGAACAGAGCAGGATTAAGAGGCTACAGGGGTTGTCCTTCCCAAATGCTCTCTTTGTACACAACAGGAGTGCCTGAAATCAGAATATGATCTCACTGCACTCAGTTGAGTGAGCAAATAAGATGGACCCAAAAGGAGTATCCAAATTCAAATCTACAAGAGGGGTGGGCAGTTTCAAAGCCACCAACATTAACACCAAGACAAGAACAGGGAAGGTGGGTGGGGAACTAACTGTAGAGAGACAGCCACAACTTCAGTTGAGTTAATATTCAGTGAAAAACACAAATAAATAAATTAAATACAGGACTATATGCAAAAGAGCAGATAAAAGTGTACTTAAATTCACTTAAACGTCCATCTGATTTTGGTTAGATGTTAGCCGGCCAAAGCTCTGATATTAAGCAGAGATAACTCAGAATGTACCACTTATATAAGCAAGACAGAATGTCAGTGATGAGGTGAAACTACCCCCCACTGCTATCAATGGCTACACAGAAATTCTAAAAGTACTCTGTAGAGAGACAGCCACAAATTCAGTTGAGTTAATATTCAGTGAAAAACACAAATAAATTAAATACAGTATTATATGCAAAAGAGCAGATAAAAGTGTACTTAAATTCACTTATACTTCCAGCTGATTTCAGGTAGATGTTAGCTGGCCAAAGCTCTGATATTAAGCAGAGATAACTCAAAATGTACCACTTATATAAGGCAAGACAGAATGTCAGTGATGAGGTGAAACTACCCCCACTGCTATCAATGGCTACACAGAAATTCTAAAAAGTACTCTGTAGAGAGACAGCCACAAATTCAGTTGAGTTAATATTCAATGAAAAACACAAATAAATAAATTAAATACAGTACTATATGCAAAAGAACAGATAAAAGTGTACTTAAATTCACTTATACGTCCAGCTGATTTCAGGTAGATGTTAGCCGGCCAAAACTCTGATATTAAGCAGAGATAACTCAAAATGTACCACTTATATAAGGCAAGACAGAATGTCAGTGATGAGGTGAAACTACCCCCCCAATGCTACCAATGGCTACACAGAAATTCTAAAAAGTACTCTGTAGAGAGACAGCCACAACTTCAGTTGAGTTAATATTCAGTGAAAAACACAAATAAATAAATTAAATATGTCCTCCCTGTGGTTGGGTGGGCGTTCAAAAGACATGCGTAAATGGGCGTGCCTTCGTTGAAGGTTGAACGTCAAGCTGACACCTCAGCGTTCGTGAAAATCTACTGCCAATCATTAGCAGACCGGAGTTCCGCTGTGGCGACCCCTAACCAGGAAAAGCCAAAAGACAAACAACAACAGTGCTATATGCAAAAGAGCAGATAAAAGTATACTTAAATTCACTTATACATCCATCTGATTTCAGGTAGATGTTAGCTGGCCAAACATCTGATACTAAGCAGAGATAACTCAAAATATACTACTTATATAAGGCAAGACAAAATGTCAGTGATGAGGTGAACTAACCCCCACTGCTACCAATGGCTACACAGAAATTCTAAAAAGTACTCTGTAGAGAGACAGCCACAACTTCAGTTGAGTTAATATTCAGTGAAAAACACAAATAAATAAATTAAATACAGTACTATATGCAAAAGAGCAGATAAAAGTGTACTTAAATTCACTTATACATCCAGCTGATTTCAGGTAGATGTTAGCCGGCTAAAGCTCTCATATTTACAGTCTTTTTCAAAGTGCCAGGGTCTTGATCTCCTATACAGTCTGAGACGCCAAGTAAAGATTTAGAATTTTTTTCTGTCTCCTTCTCACAGGATAGTTTTCATGGCTGTCTGCTGGACACCTCAGTTCAGTGCTTTTCTTTCACAGGAAAAAATAGATCAATATTTACATCTATTCCTCAGATTTTCCACTCAGACTTTAGTCTCAGCAAAAAAAGAATTCCTCATGATCCTGAGTCTCATGGTACCAATGATACTCATGTTACCTCTTGCAAGACTTTACAAGAGAAAGTTACAAAGGTACCTGAAATCTCTACAGTAAGAGCACCAACATCCCCTGACCTTTCAAATTCCAATTCCAGTGCTATTAAGTGATAACTTGACAACATTTCAAGTCCCCATAAACCCTGAGAATACTTCTGCCTATGCAGAGCTGCTCACAAAACCCTGTACAAGCATGTTAATAGCTGTAAAGATGTAACTATGCCCACCAGGAAGAAGTACAGAACTAACTCAAAAAACAAGCCAAAGCAACCACAAAAACCAGGACCAATATAAGTCTACAACAAGGCCAGTGGTCAAAAAGAAAGACAGTCTAGATAGACACAAAATGTATTGTCAGTAGAATAACAGCAGAACTCTAGCACCTCGGCTATGATAAGATAAATGGTGTCAGGTGTAATCCTACAGCACAATATACTTGCAATACTGAAGGGATGGTGTATGCTTTGAAATGCTCCTGCAATGTTTTTTATATAGGGAAACTAAGATAGCCTTTAAAATAAGATTGCAGGAGCATATAAGGGATATTGAGAAGAATGCTGTTGTTTGTCTTTCGGCTTTTCCTGGTAAGAGGTCACCACAGTGGAACTCTGGTCCACTAATGATTGGCAGTAGATTTTTATGAACCGCCGAGGTGCCAGCTCGACGCCCAACCTTCAACGTAGGCACGCCCACTTACGCACGCATGTCTTTCAAATGCTACCTAACCGTGGGCAGACTCCACACAGAAGGCACTCCCAAGCCCAGCCGAGAATCGAACAGGAGAACCTCTTGCTGTGAGGTAACAACGCTACCGCCGTACCACCATGGCACATAAGGGATATTGAGAAGAATAAATGTGAAAATTCTGTGGCAGCTGATTATAATACTGTCCATGCAGGAGTTTTTGTTGATTTGAGAGGGTGCATATTAGAACATGTTACAACTGATAATGTTTTTCTGTTGAAAAATAAATTGCTGTTTAAGAAGACTGTTTTTATTTTAAAATATGGCACTCTGATACTTACTGGTTTAAGTAGGGAATGTACTTAGAAGGCTCTCTTGTAATTAAGTATTTTCATTGAATAATTGTTTTATTAATGTTGATTGATTTTACTATTTAATGGTGTTTGCTTTTTTGTGATTTATTAACTCCTAGAGGGCTGTTTGGCTGAGGCACTACAGTTCTGCTGTTATTCTATGAACAATAAATTTTGTGTGTTTTTTAATCTGGATTTTATTTATTTTATTTATTTATTTCAGTTTGGTGACCAGGGAAGTCCACTGGGCCCATGAGTGCCCATTTTCAGTGGAGGCCCTGGGAGAAAAGCTCCAATATAACATAAAACATTAAAGATAGAAAAATTAGTAAGTTACAAAAATTAGTAAGTTACAAAAATAAAGTACAGTTTACATGAATGAACATTCTGTATCAGGCTTAGTTGACAAAGATAATTTTGATGTATCTGGAAGGCTGTACTGTGGAGAATCATTTAGGAAATACCTTCATAACAACTGAAGTGTAGTAACATTATACATAACAATCGATTAAAGTAAGGAAACAGTTTACATGCATTCATTTGACATAAGAAGTTATTTACAATATTTACAAGGTAGATATAGTATCTTCAGAAGCAACTGCAGAGAGCTAGAGACAGCTCAGGGAACTAGTTGTTGGGGTGTTAGAGAGATTAGGAGCCAAGCAGTAACACCTCCTTAGGGGAGTTGTTAGAAAGGATTACCTTTCTTTTTGACCACTGGCTTTGTTGTAGACTCCAAAAACAAGCCACCCTAGTGGAATCACAAAGTCAATAGGCTGTATGTCAGAAGGAAAAAAATCATGGCAAAAATTAGGAGATGCAGCACCCAGCAGGATAAAAGCACTCTCTTCAAACTAAACAAACATCTCAGAGAACAAAAAAGTCAACCAAAGCCAAATTTGAGGTGAATTTGGCCTCCCAGGCCAAGGACAACCACAAGGCATTCTTTAGTTATGTCCGCAACCTCAAAGGCAATTCACAATTGTGTACAGAGCTCATTGTAAATGGAGCTATCTATATTGAGCCAGAAGATATAGGAAACCTACTGGCCAATAAATTCAGCTCTAACTTTACCCCCCTCTCCCCCTCAACCTTCCCTCAGGAAAATGCCATCAAATATAACTCCCCCTGCTATCACTAGGGAACAGGTCCTTAATGTTCACTCTAAGGCTGACAACACTGCATCAATGGGCCCAGACAATATCCCAGGATGCCTTCTAAATAGCATGAAACATGACCTATCAGGGCCTTTAGAATTACTATTTAACTATAGCCTCCAAACAGGCTCCATGTCTCATGAAAGGAAAACAGCAACAGTCATCCCTCTGCACAAAGGTGGGCCATCTACAGACCCTGGAAACTACAACCCATAAGTCTCACTAGTCTTATATGTAAAGCCATGGAAATAATCAATAGTGATATAGTAAACCTCCAGATACTGGACCCAGCCCAGTTTGGTTTCATCAAGGGCAGAACATGCCTACTCATCCTGGTGGACTTCTGTGAGAAGGTCAGCAAAGCAATGGATGAGGTAAAATGGCTCACAGTGTCTACCTTGACCTGGCCAAGGCATTTGACACAATACCCGACTCGGGCATTGTTGACAAACTCAAGAGGTTAGATACAAATTCGTATGTCACCCAATGGATAGTCAACTGGCTCACAGACAGGACCCAGGAAGTTAGAACTGGGGTGTCCACCTCTACAAAGAACTCAGTCATACGTGGAGTCCCTCAGGGATCAGTCCTTGGACAGCTTTTTTTAGCATTTACTTCTCTGAAGTCAAGGCCAATGTCAGTGGTCTCTGGCTGAACAAATCTGCAGATGATTGCAAATTAGGATCTGTCAATGAATCCCACACTGATAGAAATATTTTCCAGGAGGGGCTGACACAAACAAACAACTGGTGTCAGAGCCATGGACTAAAACTAAATGCCAAGAAATGCGTAATAGTATCCTTCAGGAAGTCATCCACCCATGGTAAGTATCATATTGACAACAAACCCCTTAGAGGTGACCCAGTAGTCAGGGACTTAGGGACACACATAGATAGTAATCTGGCCTTTGACCATCATGTATCTACAGTAGTGAGGAAATAATTCTATGTTGTGCAACTTATAAACAAAGGTATGGCATCTAAGTCCAAGGGTGTCATTGTTCCACTGTATTTGACGTTCATCAGACCTATCATTGAGTACAATACCCCCTTTGGTATGTACCTAACCAGGCATATCCAACAACTGGAATGTACACAGAGGTTCCTCACTAAATTAATACAGCTCTTAAGTAAAATGTTCTATGCAGACTGGTTTAGTTTTGAAACTGTGAAATGATTGCTGTCAACTGGCATATAGTCAAAAGGCAGTTTTCAAAAGGGCAGAATGCTGATTCAAATAACATCCACTACACTACAGTGAATAGGTAGTGTAGTTCGATTATCTGAGTTTGACATTGTGGATGGAGATCGCAGTTCAATGAGGAACAGGAATTAACCCATTTCCTCATTGTAGTGCGATCTCGGAGTTGGTATTTATATAATTTGCAGGGGTTTGGGGGTGCAGCCCCCCACATGGAGGTAGAGGGGGTGCAGCCCCCCACATGGAGGTAGAGGGGGCTTGCCCCCCCTGCAAAATAGTAAAGTACACGTACTGTTGACTGTGGAATGTCATGGTAAGGTAAGCTGCTTAGCATCGGTGACTGACGTCACCTCCTGGTATGTTGAATACATCAAACTACGGGTGTCAATGCATTCAGTTTCGACCTGGCCACATTTTTGCCATTCAAGATTCAAAATTTTTGGTCGACCTGTGACCAGTCAATGTATGCAGTTTCAGGGTTTCAATAGTAAACCATGCAGACCAGCTTAAGGCTCTATCCCTGTATTCTGTCTCCTACAGACTTTTGAGAGGAGCTCTATGTCTGACATACAGGGCATTGTCAGACCCCACTCTGATGGATCTCCTGCATATCTGCAAAACAAACAACATCAGAATTAACCATCCTAAAGACTTAAACCTTGCCTGTGATATAAAAAGGACCTGCTGGAGAGACAGCTGTGTATCTCAAAGATTAACTCATCTCTGGAACAGGCACCCCATCTATGTGAAGCAGAGTTCCTCCCTAACTCAATTCAAGTGCAGCCTGGCCAATTGAAGGGGGAACAGGAAATTCATCCCTGCTTTGGCACCTATGTCTCTAATGGACACAGGCAACCTGTAAATGGTTCATCTCCCAGGCCCTAGCTTGTAAATGTTTAATCTCTCAAGCCCCTACTTACACTTATTAAGGGTATCAGAACTTGTCAGAGCTTTGGGATGCATGGTTAGGCTTAAAATGGCCCTTGTGGTCATTAGCCTAGTAAACACCAATGAACCTATGAACATATGGAGATCATGTCGTGGAGAAACCAAATCTCTCAGAATCCAGGTTTCCCATTCCCCCCTCCAGCACAGTCAGTCACAAAAGATGCCTCAAATTTTACGTAGGGGATCATATTCTATGGGGATAAAAGTACAGGGTCTTTGGAACAAAAGAGACAGGCCAAAATATATCAACATAAAAGATGTTAGCCCTCATAAATGTTCTAAGTTGTCTAAATCATCTGTGGTCCCTAGGTCCTATACAAGTATTTACAGACAAGACTACAGTATTGTGTTGCATAAACAAGCAAGTGGAACCAGATTTTACACTTTCTTCAGACTAGCCATGCCTAAGACATAGTTTTTAGCACTATCTCACACTGCAGACATCTTAAATTCTGTCAGTGCAAAATTGGGTGGCAGGCAAGCTAAGCAGAACCAGAACAGATCCTCACAAATGGAAGCTGAATCAAGGGTTCTTCCAAGATTTGATTCATCTTTGTAGAGCACCTCAAATGAAGACAGCAAACACCTGCCTCTTCTATAGACAATCAGTTGGCAAAACTTTGCTCCAGGACTCCATGCAAGAAGGCATGGAAGACAGATACCTTTTTCCTTGGACAGGAATGTTGGTCTATGTTTTTCCACTCTACCTACTAATATCCAGGATTCTTCTGAAGGTTCATAAGATCATTGTGGTGACCATACCTTTCAACTTTCCAGATTTCTGTAGAATGTCCAGATTTTTGCCTCATATTTTTGGTCTGTTCCTCACAAAATGTGTGGTTTTCTGGCAAATCACTGAGGACTGATGACAAAAAAGAATAATTAATTTCAGTTTCAGGCTTCTTATCCTTCAGAAAATACACGCTAATATAAATCCTGTTATTCCAGCAACTTTCAAAGATTGTAAAAGCTATACTTAAAATCTGCCCCTATTTTGGGGCCTTTGTCCTCCTATTATTTTAGGCTTTGTCCAGATTTCTTACACTAACAGGTTGAGAGGTATGGCAGTGACTCCCTGCTGGCCCAAGCAACAGTGGCTCTCTCTTCTCTAAATGGCTAGGGGCAATTACCACAAGTTTCCTTACAGAATGGATCACAACACCAGGAGTGTTATATATATCCCAACCCCAAACAGCTGCAATTGACTGCCAGGATGATAGGCTCTTAATACCTATTGGGCATCTTTTTTTATGCAACGGGTATTATTGAGGTCAAGAAAGCATGCTACTAGAAAATCATATATTAGCAAATGGAAAAGGTTTTCTAGTTGGTATCAACAAAAAAACAGAACCCATTCAGGAGTAGTGTTTCTCTGCTTTTACAGTATCGGGGTGAGTTACTATCCTATGACCTGTCTTACTTCTAAATCAAGGTTCATTTGTTAGCCATTTCAATGCAGTCTGATGTGAAAATGTTTTTTAATGGGGCATTGCACAAGAAGCCTTCTAGAAACAGATGGCTCCCCCTTGAGATCTTAACTTTGTGTTAGAAAAACTAACTTTTGCTCCATTTAAACCAGCTCTTCAGGGTGACTTGAGGTTCTTGACATGGAAAATAGTCTTACTCGTTGCTCTGATGTCTGCAAGAAAAGTATCTAAGTTGCAAGCTCATCTCATTTTTCACAATGATAGGTTTCTTTGAGAACTAATCTTTTTTTTTCAATAAAGTTCTTTATTAAATTATCACATATGACATAAGCAATCTTACATTTATATAAATGAAAAACAGGCAACATTGACACCACTTTAGTTGCAAACATACACCACTTATAATCTATCCAGTCATTGTCAGTTAAGTTTTCAAAACCTCCCTCTTAAACCTCGCTCCTTCTATGCATATATTGTTCCCACAATTCCCATTTTTCCTACATAGTTTGCTCCTTCCCTTTTCTAAAGATACCAATTTCAGTTGTTTTATCTCTGTTATTATATTCAGTACTTCTAATAAAGTTGGTCTAAACTTCCCTTTTGATTTCCATTTTCTAGTTATTGCTTTTTTTGGCGTCCACCATAACTAGACTCTTTTATACCTAAAGTGGTATCAGAGTTTACTTTAAGCCAAACTATCCATCTTACTGTTTTCATTCCAGAACCTAAAAATGAGGGAGAAAGGTTACTTCATACCTTGAATGTCTACAAACAACTCAAGGTACTATCTTGGCAGAACAAAATCTTTCAGAACTTCTAACCAAAAACACCAACCAAATCTAATCCTGGCAGGAAACGTGCAAAGGGTAAGATGTGAAAGTGTGGAAATTGGCTTTAGAGCATAAGAAAACAATGTAACAATTAGGGTTGAATGCAGTTCTTTTTCCTGGTGTCAATGAGCATGTTTCAATGTATCCTTTTCTTAAATTAATATTTTTACACATTTGAATACATTAATTTAATAATGAGGCCATGGCTTGAATATTATGTTTACAACTTTACTTATGTTTCATATTATCTATTAATTAAATATAATCAGTACTCAATATTTATTTTTGATTTTATCTGCATTGAATCAGATGAATGAGTATCATGCGATTTTGATAGAGCGTAAAATGTCACCTGCTGTGTTATGTAATTAAGTTTTGATAAAGTCTCAGATTTAAAAGAACAAAAGCACTCAACTTATTGATTGTGGTGTTTTTTAATAAACCTACATTTTTACATCTTACTCTTTGCATGTTTCCTGCCAGGATTTGATTAGGTTGGTGTTTTCGGTTATTAGTCTAATATTCCAGCCAGAGCATCCAGGGAGTGGATTTGTTGAGTTCTTTTAGAACTTCTGATCAGTTGTTCATTTATTGTGAAGGTAAGAAGAAATATCAGCCAGTGTCAGACAGACTATTTCCAAATGGTTGTCTTGTGCTGTTACTTTTTGTTACTCCCACCACAACAAAACAATTCCATACTGGATCAAGACTCATTCTCTCAGGGCCTTGGTTTCTTCTGTAGCTTCTTGGAAAGGGCTGGATTCCAGAAGTATATTAGCAGCTGCAACTTGGTCCTTTGTACATACTCTTACAAAACAGTCTAAACTAGATTCCTTCTCCAAGTCTAGACCAGGCTTTGCTAGGACCATTCCTCAGAGGCTCCAGGACACTTATCCTTCCTCCTCCTCCTCCTCCTAGTCTAGCTAGGCTATAATAATCTACCCATGTACCTTATGTTACTGCAACAGTGTTCAAATGAAGAACACAGTACAGTTGTGTAGGTAAACTTACCATAAAGTAGATTTTCGAATGATCACTGTTGCAGAAGCTTCTCCACCCCTTTGTTTTTTGTATATTTTATATATTTTGTATATTTTATATTTTTATGTCAGAGTATGGAAATTTATTATTAACTGAATGTCAAAAAATGCATCATCATCCCCTTTGGGGAGAGTGACATCCCCACAAATTATCACATTGATAATAAGGTCCTAAGCATGCAATCAGTCGTGAGGGACTTGCGCACCCAGGTTGATAGCAAACTGACTTTTGACCACCATATTGTCTCTGTTGTACGGAAAGCTTTCTACATGGTCCACCTCATTAGTAAGGGTATCTCATCCAGGGACAAGATGGTCATAACATCCCTGTATTCTTCCCTTATAAGACCCATTATTGAGTATAATGCTCTTTTTGACATGTACCTTACAAAGCACATGCAGCGGCTGGAGAGACCACAGTGATTCTTCACAAGGAGAATCCAGGGCCTCAAACATCTACCATACACAGATAGGCTAAAGGCCCTGTCCCTCTACTCAGTCTCCTACAGACTCCTCAGAGGTGACCTCTGTGTGGCATACAAAGCAATCTCAGACCCTGCCTTGATGGGACTGCTGCATATCCGCAAGTCAAGCTCTACTCGAGCTTAAGCCTCCCTCTCTCTGTTGGCATAAAAGTTCATCACCACTTTTTCTGTACTGAGAAAAGGTTCACATGCGGGGATGTTGTTTCCTGTTTAGACAGGCTATATTGTCTAAAACTGCATTCATGTGCTGAAACATTCTGTACTACAGCCTGGCTCACTTTTATGGATGTCCATCACTGTCAAAACATTGCAGTGCAAAGTTTAATATACCACACTGTTTATTTCTGAACACCACGTAGGGCCCTGCATTTCTAAATAGAGCTGTGTATTTCAATATTTTTTAAAGAACATTTCTGAATTCTGTATATAAGTGTGCATTTCTGAATTCTGTTCCACACATTTTGCATTTTCACTTTCAACACATGGTACTGAAGAGTTTGGATAATATAGTGAAACTATCACTTCTTTCTTTCCTTCCTTCTTTCTTTCTCTGTTTCTATATATCTCATTTTTTTCTGCAGAACTCAGTCCTACAGTTCAGAAATTAGGAAGCATGAATTCAGTCTTTTAACATAATTTCTATATTTTGTACAATTTTGTTTAACAAATCTGGAATTTTGAAAATTGTCACTACTAATAAAAATGAAACTAAAACAAAATCCATTGTAGAAACATTCTAAAAATGTACCAGCAGTCAAATAGCCTAGATGCCGAAGGTTATTTTATCAAAACAATTTTATATTTCTGAATATGTTACTTTGTTCAGTGATTATATTGAAATTAAGATGACAAAGACACTAGATTAATGACTGAGAACTAAGTACCAAAAGGAGACTTTAGGGCTGAACGTTTCTCTCTCTCTCTCTCTCTCTCTCTCTCATTATACCCACTACCAAAAGCTATTAAGGTTAGCAGTATGCTGTTCAATTAAATTATGTGGTAAAGCAACAGCAGGTTCACTGAAGACAGTTATATCAGTGCTCTTAGAGCAAATGTACATTTCTAGGAAGTGCTTCTGGGCTGAATGTGCACCGGAGCCATGGCTTATGCAAACAAATATATGTGTTACTCTTGGACAAATGTCAGCACTGTATTTAGAAAATGTACCAGTGAAAATGTTTAATAACGTATTTGAGGGGAGGGAACAACCAGATCAGGAAGAGATGTAGTAAAAGCTGTGAGATATAAGGAACTGAAGGATCCACTGCTTCTGTTCTCCTACATATCAATTTCAATACTAAACTACAAACCAAAAAAACTGTAGATATTCCAACACAGGCTGCCTGCTCACAAAAATTCCAAAGGTAAGAAGAAAAAAGCAGGTACTGGGCACCATGCTGAACAGCTTCAAAACTTTTATTTAAAACACACTTAAAAACACAGAAATAAGCGCTTTCGGGACCAAGCCCTTCTTCAGATACAAAACTCAAATGAAACTGCAGTTTTTATAGAGCTCTTTAGTTAACATTCAGTACCGCACCGTCCTTTTCTTTAGTGCAGGTCTTAAAGGTATACCCATTTAAACCTGGGGTTTTCTATGCTGCTAGCTCAATGATCCATTTAGTTTCATTCAACTGTGTCTCATTAAGCAAATCACCTCCCCTTTTGTTTTTATTTACACATTGTATAACGATAAACTTAAACTTATGATTTTCATACTTAGAAATATGCTGGAAAAGTGCATTATGTTCATGTTTTAATCTTACAGTAGACAGATGGTTCAAAATTCTATTTTTTAGCATGCAGTTAGTTTTTCCTACATAGAATGAGCAGCAGTCCTAACAGACAGTCAGGTAAATAACATTCTTTGTTCTACAATCTGCATACAAATCAAAACAATATTGTTTTCCTGATACAGGGTGTACATAGGATTCTGCCTCCACAATGTACTCACATGCTTTACAGTTTCTGCACTTTCGTGTACCTGCACGTTGTGTAAAATTGTTCCTACTTTTTTCTGCCTTCCCTTCATGACATAATAAATCCTATCATTAGCGGACCAGAGTTCCGCTGTGGCGACCCCTAACCGGGAAAAGCTGAAAGACAACAACTTGATATCCTTCAGAAAATGCAAGAAAAACATGATATTTCAACAACTTACTTAAAAATCTGTTTGCCCTCCATTAATGTTTAGCTTTACCCATGATTCTTGTGCTAAGAAGTTGGGGGAATAAGTGGTTTCATTGTATTGTTCTGAAAGCAGTGATCTAGAATACATTTTGTGCCATAGTGTATATATTCACAATAACATACCAGAGGCACACATGGTCATACCATCAGTCTCTGTAATTGATGGTCACATATGAGTATGCCTGTGAGTAAGAGTGTGTGCCTGTTTGTTTGTGCAGTGGGATTTTCTCTCAACTACCTTCAATTTTGCCTCATATTTTAGTCAGTTCCTCCTAAAAATGGTTGTTTTTTTCTGGAAAATTATCAATTGTAATCACTAGATTATGACAGACATTGCGTTTCAGATTTCCTGTACTTCAGAAAATGCTTGTTAATACAAATCTTTATCTTCTAGCAGTTTTCTTAATGTAGAAGAGCAACATGTAAAATCTGTCCTTGATCTTTTGTCCTTTATTTTTAAGATAAGAAGTTGACAGGGCAGGTGGGGTAGCAATGGTAAAATCTGTGGTCAAGCATTGCACTGCATGATTACAACAGCAGCAAAATTAAATACATTTCTGGTAATTTCTGAGCTATTATTTACATATTTATGAATTCATTTGATTGCATCAGGCATTTGAGCTGTATACCACCATACAAGTTTGTGTGTGTGTGTGTGTGTGTGTGTGTGTGTGTGTGTGTGTGTGTGTGTGTGTGACCCAGCTTGTCAGAAGCATTGTCAGTATGTGTGTACCACTACTTTTATCTGTGGACACATATTATATTGGCAGGCACACACATAATTTTTCTCAATACCAGTAAAAAAAGTTAACAAGTAATTATCTTTCAAAAATGAGGTAGAACAATGCATTGCAGAGCATCTAGACCCTCAGACCTTTTGGGGATCTGACTACCCACATACCTCCAGCTATGTAAGGGAATTTTGACACATGTTTGGTGGGGGGGGGGGTTCATCTTCAAAACACTGTTCCAGGCCTCACATAGTCTAAAACTAACCCTACAAAAGGTGTGCACAGAAGGTTGCCATAAGTTATTTGGATGCTGTCCTGGGAATAGTTTGCTTTAACTTTCTCCCAATGAAACCTCAGATATTTGCAGATAAGGTCACTGGAGCTTTTCTGGAGGCACTGTACTGTCTAGAAGAAACACACTGGACTGCATTATTGTGATCAGTATTTTTTATCACTTTACTTACAATCAGACATCAGACGTACACAAGTAGCTGTCCTTTATGAAGAGGGGTACGGAGGAATGCTGTGCAAACACACCTAACAGTCTAGTTTAAATATGCTACCCACCCATTTTTTTTGTTCACTTTTAATCCAGTCTAACTTTACAGAGGTACATAGAATATGTTGGGGGAGGGGGGTAAGGGTGAATAGGCATTCTAGGTTCATATATAACAGCAACAACCTGAACTACATGATCATAACCATCTGTTCTTCTATTTTAATCCCAATCTAATACTATAGGAGTTCATAAGAAGTTACTACCAATCATTTTTGGGAGTACAGAGGAGGCTTTATCCAGGATTTTATTCCAGGAATGCTTTATATATCTTTGCAAGCATTTGTCTTCTCACTTTATTAGAAAATACTATTTTTTCAACTTTGAACATTCAGCATTGGACAAAACCTATTTCTTCCTTGAAAGAAAATAAAACTGAATTTTCTTTCCTTAGGTAAGATTGTTGTTCAAACCATCATTGTTTCAAAAGGCTGGGGGAAAACAGCTGTAAATGTAGCTCTGAACATCTAGAACCTCCTGGCTTGTGGAGGCCTGATGGCCCCTAGACCCCAGGATGAAAATGCACTGAAACCCACATTCTTTAGCAGTTAGGTAGTTGGTGTAGAAGATTCAGACCCTTGTCTCCTGTAACCAAGGTAGAGGATTTGAGCCTGAGCAAGTTAATTAACTAAACTGCCATCCCTAATTAGGGCATTACACACATCAAAGGAATGTCTTATCTCTACACACTCACCAAAGGAATGTGTTCAGCTCACAACAGGAAGGAAGGAATGTCTTGCTTAAATCATATGTAGTAAGAAGACGCAGCAACAGAAACATTTAAATGTGTGTGCATCAATATACGCAGAAAAGCAGCAGGAATGTAAATGTGTGAGTGCGACACATGCAGAGTGCATTCTTAAAGAAGAACACAGTTAAAAAAGACAAGTAATTTAATTTTTTTTAATTAAAAATTAAATATTGTGTCAACCCCCCAGCCAGCAGGCCTAAGTAGTCTAGTGTTGGATCTGGCTCTGATTACAGGGGAAACAAATTTTTCAGGGATAGTGGGAATAACAATGTGGGTAGGTGGGGTAAAGTTAGCACTAAATTTGATTGCTAAAATATAGGCTATATTCATGGGACTGGAATGTATGATACTATTATCGATGAGCTTAATACGTTGTTAAACATTACTCCTTAATTTCCTGACATAGCTGAAATAGATTTGCAGTTTCTTCAGTTTCTGTAGTGACCTTAATTTTGTACTCTGCTTTACATTTTATAATGGTGCTCTTAAATTCCTTGTTGACATATTTCAGTGTTGTCTTGAGGTAGAAGGATGAGGATTTCTTACAAATTTTCATTTTTTCCCCTTCTTTCACTATGCAGTTTATTAAGATGGGAGTTCTACCAGACAAACGTATTCCTGAATTTACCATTGTATTTATGGCAGACACATGTAGATTTTTGTCGTGGTTTAATTTCTCCAAATCTTTTGGGTTTCCAATACCATGATGGGAATGGACCACATTCCTAAGTCAAAGTATGACCAAACTTCATGAAATTAGTATAGTTTCAGCCTTTGATGTCAGCTAAAACTGCTCTTCACAGAAGCTACAATGTGCCTAGAACTGACTCCTTTTGAAATTCATATGGAGTTACATGTATCGGTAGCATATTTAAATAAGACTGTAAATTCTTTTTATGAAACCTATTGCTCCTACTACTATTGGAACTGTCTGGGTATCCTTCTTTCACAATGAAAATATCCACCCACCAAAAAAGCTTGGCACACATATGAAACCTGTAAAACCCAAGCCTCCCTCCACAAATACCGTCAACTGCTCAACCTGGCCAAAAAACAGATTAGACCTGACAAAAAATCATACTATACCATAATACAACAGAAACATAAAAACAACCCACAAAAATTCTGGCTGTCTCTCAAACAACTCTTAAATCCTGGCCAAACACTACCCCGCCCCTAGCAACTTAAACAGCAACATAAGCACTGCAAACCAATTCAACACACAGTTCATTAACTCCATTCTGTTCTTAGTCAACAACAGCAACAAATACTCTCCTATCATCCCCTCAACAGCTGACCACCAACCCAGAGCCCTTTCATTTCAGCCTATCCCAACTACTTACATCGGAAAACTCCTCTTCCAACTAAAACCAACTAGACTAGCTGTAGATTTTTATTTTATTTTATTTTATTTTACATTTGTTAACCGGGCTAGTCTGGCTGGATGCAATGTCCATTTTCAGCAGAGGCCCGAGGAGAAAAGCTCCATTAACATACTAGTAAATTACAATAAAAAGAACAACAATCAAAATAAAAATCAAAACAGAACCAAACAAACAAAAATATATAAACATACAAGCAAATAAAGGACAAAGTTGTTATTGGTGTAGAGAAATGCAGAGGTATTATAACAAGAAAATAACAATGGAGAGGCAACATTCTTTTGTAGTAATTGCTAGAATAAGACTGACTAGTAAGAGAAGAAGAATTGAAACTAAACTGACATATAGAGAGTCAAATAAACTTTACACTATTTACAATTTAGAATAGAACAATTTTTGCCAGGGCACTAGTATAGGAACGAGATAAGCATAGAAGAGATTTGCATAAAGCTAGAAAAAGAAAAGATGACAAGATGCAGAGTTATAGCATGTAGTAGGAGCAAAAAGAGAAAAAGAAATTCTGCAGGTGGGTCAGTATAGGCATAATCAAAGGTTGAGAACAACCAGTAGAAGTGAAAAAGGGGGGGAACTGGAAAGAGGGGAATATTTTGCTGAGCTCAGTCAGGATTAGAGCATGGGCATAGCCAGTGGGTTTGTAAGTGGTTTCTTATTTGTTTTTTGAAAAGGTGAGATGAGCTTAGGGTGGTCAGGTGTATGGGAAGTTTATTCCAATATGATCCTACAGTATTGGCAAATAAGGAGTCACCTGCTTTATTGTGGGATTTGAGAGTAGTTACTAGAAGCTTACTGGCTGAGTGAAGGGAAGTGAGATTTTTATATGGGGTGATGAGGTTATTAAGTATGGGTGTGTTGGAGGGGTAATGTAGAATTTTATAAGTGATGACTAATTGTTGTAGAAGTATTATGTTCTGAAGTTCTAGCCAATTGAGTTTTTTTAGATTGAGACAGTGATGAGTACGGAAAGGGGAACCTGTGGCAAACCTGGCAATACTATGGTATGCTGTGTTAAGTTTTTGAAGGTTAGCTTTTGAAAGGTTGATAAATGATGGAGAGGCATACAATAGTGTGGAGATGAGGTGAGTTTGGGCGAGAGACACTCGGGTAGTGGCAGTAAGAAAAGGTTTTAGTCTGTAGAGGGCACCTATTTTTTTATTAACAGTCTTGATGGTCAGATCAATGTGGTAGTCAAAGCTTAGCTGATTGTCTATAGTAATGCCCAGTAGTTTAGTGGAACAGTCAGGTTTAATGATAGTGCCATTACAGGACATAATGGAAAACGAGATTGGGGCAGATTTAAGGGTGGGGGTGAAAAGTAGTAATTTAGTTTTTTTGGGATTAAGGAGGAGACAGATATGTTGGAACCATTTTTCTGCTGCTGTAAAGACTTTTTGGGTGGAGGAGTGGAGTTCTTCTGGAGATAAAGCAGAACAGATGAGATTAGAATCATCAGCATACTGTATACAAGTGGTTGTAGGGAGTGAAGTAGGCAGGTTATCAATAAAAATGGAGAAAAGGAGGGGGCCTAAGATGGAACCTTGTGGGACACCAATAGTGACAGGGAGCTGAGAGGATAGATGGCTGTCCCAGAGGACTGCTTGTTTTCAATCTTTCAGGTAGGAGTCAAACCACTGTAGTGCTGATGAATCAAGTGAGAGGGATTTTAAAGTATCTAGGAGAAGTTGATGGTTCACCATGTCGAAAGCTTTTGAGAGGTCAAGGAATAGTGCAGAGGAGTAAAGGTTGTTATTGCGGTTTTTGTTGATCACGTCTGTGAAGGAGAGGAGGGCAGTGGAAGTACTGTGGTGGGGTCTAAAACCATGTTGTGAGTCTACGAGTAGGTTATTTTGCAAGAGATGATATAAGAGCTGATGGTGAATGCAACGTTCCATAATTTTAGATAGTGGAGATAGAAGGGCTATTGGCCGGAAATTAGAAAGTTCGTTGGAGTTACCTCCTTTGTGGAGGGGAATGATATGGGAGATTTTCCAGCAGGATGGGATAGTAGATTCAGTTATAGTTCTGTTAATTAATATGGAGATTAGGTAAGCTAGTTCAGTTGCTGCTAGTTGTAGATATTCAGCTGGTAGTTTGTCGGCTGAAGGGGTGCAATGTTTAAGTTTAGAGAGTAACTTACGTATATAGGTTGTGGAGACTGTATTAAATTTTAGTGTGGGGGTGCTGTTTTGAGGAGAGGTTATTTGAAGGGAAGGGGGGGAGTCATGGTGTTTGCTAGAGAGGAGACTGTTTCAGAGAAGAAGTTGTTGAAGGTATTGGCTATTATATTGGGTTGGGTCTGAGCTAGGCTAGCTGGTGTAGGTGTTTTGGTGTTCCCTGGATGGAGCAGTTTATTGATTCCTGACCAGAAATGTTTGGGATTTTGATTTCGGTTTTGTTGATACTTAAGGTAGTAATTCTTTTTATCCAGATAGGTGAGTTTCTTAGTTGTATTTCTCAGGTGTTTGAAATTTTGATGGTCAGATGGGTTTTTAGTGGATCTCCATTTTGTCCATAATTTATTTCTAGCTAGCATAGTTTGTTTGGTTTTTTTGGAAAGCCAGGGGGCTGCTTTTGAGCCTATTCTAATTAATCGGGATGGTGCATGATGCTGGAGAATTTGTAGGAAAGTATTGTTGAAATAGGTAACTGCTTCATCAATTGGGAAGTGTTTTAGAGCTGACCAGTTATATTCTTTGAGTTCATTACGGAAAGAAGACAGGTTAAAATTTGTTTTGTTGTGTACAGTACGATAAGAAGCCTGTTTGGGATTGTTGATTTTTTGTTTAGTGATGTAGGTGAGGAGATGATCACTGATATTGTCAGGGAGTATTCCAGTTTTATAAGAGAGGGGATTGTTGTTGATCAGTATCCAATCCAGGATGGCTTGTTTATTGGTTGATTTGTGTATTCTAGTAGGGGAGGTTATGGTTTGTTGAAAGTTAAAAAGATTAAGGTGAAAGGTAGGTTTTGGAGAGATACAGGAGTACCAATCAATATTAAAGTCTCCTAAGATTATGGTTTCCTGAGGAAAGCTACAGGAGACCCAGCTAAGAATATTTTCCAGTGTATTTAAGTTATTGCCTGGAGGGATGTAGGAGCATATTATATAAATGGCTTTGTTTTTATTCACTTGAAGTTTGGTACAGAGTATTTCAGCATTGACTGGGGAGGGGGGCAGGGAGTCAATTAAGGCTACCTGTAGTTGGGATTTGTATAGAAAGGCCACTCCCCCACCCTTTTTGTTAAGGCGATCTTGTCTTAAGGTGCTATAGCCTGGGGGAGTGATTTCGTTGTCTTTGGTACCTGGTTTAAGCCATGTTTCAGTGAGGCAAAGGATATCAAAGGCATAGAAGTCAATTAAAGCATGGAGTTGTGTGATTTTATTATTGATGCTACGAATATTTAGGTGAGCTATTGAGAGGGAGTCATTAGAGAAAGGAGAACTAAGATTGTTGGCAGTATGGTTAGAAGGGGTGTGGGTAAGAGGATTATTGGGGCCAGGGTTGGGGTGGATGTCCCCATGTATCAGTAAAAGTGTTTGTGGAATTTGAAAAATCTTTGAGTTTTTGTATGGTATAAGATAAAGCCGTCTTGTGGTTAGAAATCTGTTATGGTGTAATCTGTGGTAGAGAGGGGGAAGGTAGGGACAGGATGATAGGATATTAATATGTGTTTGTTCAGCTAGAGGAAGTAGAGAGGTTATGTGTTTGGCTAAATTAGGAGATTGGCTAAGGGTTAGATATTCGTAGGAAGTAAGAGTATAGTACAAAAGAAGGATGTTAAGGAGTAGTAGAGAATGCAGTAGTTTGAGGCTTAAAGGCATGTTAAGAGTGAGAAGGGGTTAGCACGTGTAGTATTAGGTGGTTTAGGAAGGTGGAGAGTGGGGTGTGGCAGTTAGGAATCTGGAGAGTGGGTGTGGTGGTAGGAATGGAGTATAGAGTTAATAAGTCAGGGTGGGGCAGGAAGTGAGACAATTGGAGGTGTGGCAGAGGAAGTATAAAGGTAGGGCCCCTGGGGGTGGGTGGGAATTGGGGGTAGGGAGGGGAGCGGAGTGAGCGTAGTGAACGGAGCGGGAAGAGCCAGTGAGGGGAGATCATCTCCCAAGTGAATCTCTTCGACTAGCATCACACTCTTATCTCTTATCCTATCTCCATACTAATTAAATGCTCATTCAATGAACAGTATGTACCAAAACTCTGGAATTTTTTCTATATAATACCCCTACACAAAGGTGGTCAAGCCACCGAGTTATCCAACTATAGACCCTCTTAGCAAAATTCTAGAAAAATGCATACACTCTCAACTTCTGTCCTAACTAATACAAAACAACCTCCTCTTCAACTCCTAACATAGATTCAGACCTAAACACAGCACCACCACAATCCTCTTAAGTTTCGCAGACAGCATCAGCCACCATAGAAATAGCAACCAACTTGTCTCTTCGATCTTCTTGGATATGTCAAAAGCATTCAACACTGTATCACATCAAAAACTATTACTTGACATGGCATCTATCCATCTCTCTCTCTAGCATTCATTATCTGGTTCCACAGGTATTTAACCAACCGACATCAATCAGTGATATGGAACAATGAAATCTCTACACTTCTACCCATCACTATAGGGGTCCCACAAGGCTCTATTCTCGGCTCCCTACTCTTCTCCATCTTTACAAACAACCTCAGCTCCACCTCTTCCCATGCCACAATTATGGTGTAGGCAGATGATTCCACTGTCATCTGCACAGCCTCCTCCCTACTAGACCTCCTATCTAAGACTCAGTCTGCTTTCACATACATAGAACTTTTCCTTAAAGAAAGACATCTAATACTATACTCAAATAAGACAAAGCTTATGGTATTCTCAAATAACAACCCCCCAAATCCCCCCTCATCAACACACATACTCTCATCCAATGGAACTATAATTGAACCAGCAGACAGCACAGAGTTACTTGGTGCCACAATAGACTGCAGACTGAAATATGGCAAACACATAGCTCTCACTATAAAAAAGTGCATATTAAACTCAGATGCCTGTACAGGACTAGAACATTCCTCACCCCATCAACTATACAAACAATTGCCAGAACACATCTCCTCTCCACACTATTACATGCCTCACCCATTTTTTTCTAATCTCAGAAAAATTGACCTATCAAAACTTGAAACATGCTACCACAAAATCACTTGATTTGCAGCAAGCCTACAAAATATAATCCATCACTGTACTGCCCTTAAACAATTACACTGGCTCAAACTTCTGAAGTTACTAATGCTCAACCAATTAGCTATTGCCCACACCGTCCCACACTAACCTGAAGCCTGTTCTGCTCTAACACACCTAGTACAACCTTACCATACTACTTGCTGCCTCTGCTAATCTAATAAACTGCTATTACAAGTTAGGAAAGCCAATAACTCTTGGTGAATCCACACTTACATGTCAAATAGCAAAAATTTGAAACTGCACTCCTCAACCTATCCTTAATACCCCTCCCACCTCCAAATTCAAACTCCTTCTTAAAGAACATCTAACTAGTAAATGGCTCTGTTCCTGTATCACCCCTGATTAACTCTCCATTTAGCTCTGACCTTCCCCAGGATTTAGCAAGCAGCTGTGCATAAATAATTTATTCCTGCATGGCAGGGTCCGTTCCTGTGTGGCACAGCAGCACACAATGCATATTTATGAAGGAGCACTGCCGTGCTGTAAAACGGACATGGTGTTGTGTATGAGTGCAGGGGGTGTGTCTTAGAGCAGAGCTCTCGCAATACATATGCCCCCTGCACTCCAGAATTGCTGTTCGGCAATTATAAACGAGCATACCTGCCCAGATATTTTGCTCTACGAAGTTGACAGGTATACTCTTTTATAATTGCAGTTTGGCAATTATCTGGATAAAGCCTAAAATGATGGGGGGACAAATAGGGACAGATTTTAAATATTTGCTGTTACAAAATGAGAAAATTGATAGAATAATAGGTTTTGCATTAGCATGAATTTTCTAAAGGATGTGTAGTCTTAAACTCAAGTGTTTGTCATTATTTAATGACATCAATTCTCAGCTATTTGCCAGAAAGAAACACACCAAAAATATGAGTCGAAAATCTGGACAGTCTGCAAAAACCTGTACACTTGAGAGGTATGCAAATGAGCGAGAATGCTCGTAACACCCCCAAACCATCAGTGTAAGAAATCTGGATAAAGTCATAAGGGACAGTCGTCCCACAAAGCAGAAAGTTGATAGAATAACAGGTTTAGCATTAGCAGGGATATTCAGAAGGGTACAAATAAAAAAACACAACAAATATATATTTTTTATAACTGTGATAAAGTTTAAGCATAGCTGCACGGGTATGCCCGTCGCTTATGTTCATAGGTTCATAGGTTGGTACTAGGCTATCGGCCCTAAGGCCTATACAAGCCTAGTCATAACAATTCCCTGGCTATTTCTACGCTTAGTCCAGCTTAAACAGCACCAGAAGTTAAATAGCAAGAGACATCCAACTTAAGCAGTGCTGCAATAGTGTAATGGTTAGAGTGCATGCTTTGCAAACAGCCATTCCTGGTTTGATCCCCACTGTGACCTATTTGTATTTTACATGTGAAAGCAGTACATAAACAATTTTTTATAATTAGCTATGAAATAACATATATTTGTTAACCAGAGTACTGTAGTAGGTCCAGATATGAAGTGTCAGTGTAAAAAACTTGGTGAAACTCCCATATAAACACAAGTGCCCCATACAGTATAGTCACACATGAATAAATGTAATGAAAGCACATTGGGGGGGTGTCATGGACAGTAAACAGATTTATAATATGTAATGAATGATGAATTAATCCCATACATCAGATAGTCTATAAAATAAAAAATAAGCAATGCTAAGCATTGCACATCTCTGCCTACCAGGTGTAAGCATTGTGTAAATATGACTGCTAAGCAATGAGTAGCCAAGTTAAGTGGATTTGCCCATTGGTAAGCAATGCTGAACATGCCCCTTTAAGCACTGCCAACCTTAGCTAAGCAGGTTTGCCCATAGCTTAGCTTAGCTCAGCATATTTAAATCTATCCAATCACAGCAAAGGGCAGGAAATCGGTCATATTTAAACCTTGCCGGTGGGAATATAGCTCATAACTGGTTGCAGCTTTCCACTGTAGGCAGTATGGCAGGAGTTGGTGAGGGCATGCACTTTCAGGAGCAGTGCTGGGGCATACAGGAGTCCAAGATCATGGTAGGACTCCTGGTAAAGAACCATGATGAGAAACTGCTACAGGGCCAGTACCAGGGCTCCCAATATAAAGTGGAAACCTAGGACCGCCTTGCCCGTGATCTCACCAGTGCCACTGGTATCCCTCGGACTGGTGAGCAGGTCCGGCACCACTATGCCGACTTGAAGCAGAGCAAGAGGGAGGTCTTGGACCAGTGGGTCCAAGAAGCAAGACAGAGAGGTGATGTCCCAGCACTGTGTAAGTATTCATATCAACAACTGTTTGCTAAAGTCCAGCCTGTGTATGTGATGGATATGTATGCCTAAATATTTCTTTATTCCCTTTCCAGCTGCAGCTGAGCGGGCTGTGACTCAAGAAGCCCATGCTAGCAAGGCTGCAAAGGCTGCGTCGCGAGGCTGGTGAGTAACAATCCTGCTTGTAGTAGTCATACTAAATAAATATAAAGTATCAAAAAGTCACCTGGTGGTATAACAACTGTGTATGGGTTGTACTGGATAAACCAGACAATATGACAGTAATAGTCCCATATAAGTCATATTTCAATAAAACCTTAACTGCCTGGCAATAAAGTTCTAAATACTGGACTGGTTGTGTTTACTTTGGTATTGCATGGCATTTAGTGTTGCAGTCTCTGAATAGTAATGTGTTAACCACTGTTACTGACACTGCGTTACATAAAAAATACGTCTAGGAATGTCTGTATAAGACTGTTGTAAGTACAAGGTATGATTGTACAAACAAGAGAGACTTATACTTAAAACACTGAAGGAACAGAAAGCAGTTGCTAAATAGATCACCCTGATGAAACTCAAATTGTTCTATTTTTAGCACACACAGCCATGGTTCAAATCCTGGGAGTGGTAGTAGTAAGCTGTATGCATAATCATACCTCTCAAGTGTACAGATTTTTGCACAATGTCCAGGTAATTGGCTCATATATTAGGCCTGTTCCTCTGTCTCCCTGGCAAATCACTGGGATGATCTTAAAATTGTAGTCATTAAATAATGACATACATTTGATTTTCAGACCTCAAATCCTTCAGAAAATGTATATTAAAACAAATCCTGTTACTCTAGCAACTCTCCAAGTTTATAAGAGCAATATTCAAAGTATGTCCCTATTTGTACACCCATGTTGTCAAGCTTTGTCTAGAGTGTGTGCAATAAGAGATTGAGAGGTATTTGCATAATATTAACTAGGAATCTGGGAATATGTGTAGAAACAGTCAGGTAGTGTTAAAAAACATTCCCCCCACAGGTCTTTCAGATATGAAAACTGTAACTGCCTGGCAATAAAGTTTTAAATCCTGGACTGGTAGTGTTTACTCTGGTATTGTATGGCCTGACATGAAGCATTCCCCAACATCTGATATCAGAATAGTACTGTTGTGTCAACCACTTTTCTCACACTGTGCTACATAAAATATGTCTAGGAATGTCTGTATAAGACTGTTGTAATTACAGGGTCAGATAGTACAACCAAGAGAGACTTACAAAGAAAATACTGAAGGAACAGACAGCTGTGTCTAAATAGCTCACTCTGATGAAAGAGAAATTGTTGTATTTTTAGCACTTACAGCCATGGTTTGAATCCTGGGAGTGGTAGTAAGCTGTATGCATAAATCATACCTCTCAACTGTACATATTTTCTCAGAATGTCCAGATATTTGGCTCATATTTTTGGCATGTTCCTCATTTTTCCTGGGAAATCAGTGGGATGATCTCAGGATTGTGGTCACTAAATAATGACATACATTTGAGTGTCAGACTTCAACTCTTTCAGAAAATGTATATTAAAACAAATTATGTTACTTTAGCAACTTTCTAAAAGTTTATTACAGCAATATTCAAAAGATGTCCCTGTTTGTACCCCCATGTTGTCAAGCTTTGTCCAGATGTCGTGCATTAAGAGATTTGGAGACATGTGCATAATTGCAACTAGGAATCTAGGAATATGTGTAAAAACAGACAGGTAGTGTTAACAAACATTCCCTCCACAGATCTACCACATAAGACAAGTAGAATTTATCTATAAGACAGTTGAAGTATACACTGTGTACAAACATACCAATGCCCAAACCAAGGCCATAGGGTATTGTAGTAATACCTGTAGAGCAATGGTCATTAAAGTTGTGAGTACTGCAAGGATATATAAGTTGTTAATTGACATCTCTTTCTCCCCCACCATAAATACAACAATAATCTAAACACACAAATCAATGGGTATGTTTACACCAAACCTACTGTTGGGACATATGTCCTATTGTTCAATAAATATTTAAATGTGTTTCTATTCATGTTCCATGTTGAAATGCTATCATTGGTAGTATGTTGCTATAAATGTAACCTGCCTGCCATTGTAATGGCCACTGTGGTTCCATATATACATGTGTTCTGTTTGCTATGCAACTGTTCCAAATCTGGTGTTTTGGGTTAATGGGAATATCTATGCATGCTGTTATAACTAATCTTGGATTGTGTTGACTATTACTAACCCACATATGTTCTAAAACTGCAACACCATAGCATGTTTGGGAAGGCCAAACCCAATGGACCCACCTCTCCCACCTCATCTGGCCATGGCACCAGGCCCCAGCACTTCTGGGACCCACCCCGGGACCTCATCGTTTGCTGGTCCTGCACCACCTTTGGGTGGAACTGCCTCAAGGGATGAGGCTCATCCCCCCTGGGAGTGGGCGTGAACACAGGATCCTGTCACCTGAAATCAGGTCCAGGGTCTGGTGAGTAGGGAGCTCCTCAGAGAATTGGGAGATCTGCTATGCCAGCTTGAGGGCTGCATGGTGTAAATGGAGGGTCAGCCTGCCCCTCCTGCTTAGCCTCCAACACAGCCACCTTCGGGGCCATGAATGTGCAGTGGTGACTGCCCATGGGTGGGGACCTAAGTCCCACTGTTACATTTGGGGGCTCATGGGCTTCTGATTTCCAAACACCCCTCCCCATCCAAGGTGTTTACCCCCACATGTGTCATATACCACCCCTGTATGCTATCTTGTCTGTCTTCCGACCAACCTACCTCCCCAAATATACCTACTATCCTTCCCCAACATCCCACGCTCACCTTAAAAAAAAAAAAAAAAAATTTCGACCCATGCATAACTGTCCATTTTACACATGTGTTCACTGGACACATGTAATCTGGTCTAATTGGCTTCACAACACATTATTGTTGTCTTCATCCCTCTCTCAGGGGTTTGAGTGTGCAAATGTACCTCCAAATTCAGTGTATATATATATATATATATATATATATATATATATATATATATACACAGCTGTTCCTGTAGAAGAAATGGACAACTATGGACCTTCCATACACCCATCCTGCACATCCCTAGCTACTTTCCCTATTGTCTTTCCCTCTTTGTGCCCCCTTTTTCACCAGTTTCATATCACCCCTTTTTTCTTTTTTTTTTTTGCAATAATCCGTCTTTTATTATTTTTCAGTTACATAACTACACACTACTATGTATATACAATATGTTCAAGATTGCTTCCAAAAGTTACACAAACATTGTATATTAAGACAAATTATTAAGAAGGAAATACAACATGAAAGAGCCATCAATCTGTATTATTATTACAACCTATATCTAATATACGATTGAATCTGTCTTATAAATATATATCCTAAGTAACAGTGGATAAGAACCTCTAGGCCAGCACAATATTAAAGATTTGCTCCCATATTTTAATATTATGTATGCTTTTCTTATGGTCATTGATTAACAATTTGTGCGCTAATATATGTCTTATTGCTAGTGATCTGAAATTTTCCCAAGATGTCTGGGTCGGGTTCAACCAGTTTGAAGCTATGTATAGTTTCATTAATAAACAAATATTCATGATTATGATCCTTTTTGATTTATCTAAGTTATCTGGGGGAATATGTAGGATCATAAATTCCCAAGAGAGTGTCGAGTGTTGGTAGCCGATTTTCTGTAACTGAAGTTTTAACGAATTCCAAAGTTTAAAAATGCATTTGCAACTCCAGAACATGTGAAACAGGTCAGCTGTCTGGTCTATGCAGTATGGACAATTAGGGGAGTTCTTTGAGTCAAATTTATGAAGAGTAAGACGGGTATATTAGGCATTGTTAAATATCATCAATTGTGTGAATAGTAATTTTTGGAGGGATACTGACTTTAATGTTAGCTTAAATGCTTCCAAGATCTTGCTGTCGTCAACTAATATTAATTTTTCCCTCCAGTAATTCGATAAGAGAATATGTTTATTATGTTTCATCTCTTTTATCAGTTTATATGAGGTAGTTATATATTTTTGTCTTGTATCAGAGCTTCCCACAGATTACGACATATATTTAATTCCTCTTCTTTAAATTCAAAGTTATTAAAATAATTTATAGCCAGATCTTTTAATTGTCTCATGATAATTAGATATGAAATAGGAAGACTTTTCTCTTTTAAAATATCGTGAACTGATATCCCAAGCAAGGGGTAGAAATCCAATATGATTAGATCCTTTATTAGAGGGAATTTCTGTAAGTCTATCAATTTATTCCCTATAACTAAATTTGGGTTCTTGTGGAGTGGTTGAAACACCATCATATACTTTAGTTGGTTTAATGAAGTAAAAAGATTTTGAATTGAAGTTACATAGGTTTTAATATGTTCCATTAAGTCATATTTACTGAGTGTTCCCCTATTCAAAAAGGGTAAAGCTTTACAGTTAATTCCCATTCCAGTTACATGTCTATAAGTTAAGACCAACCATTTGGGCGCCCATTTCAGACTGCCTCTATCAAAGTGAATCGCCCTTAAAATTCTGTTAGCATTAATTACCATATAATAAGTTTCGAAATCCGGTAAGTCTAGACCTCCCCTATTCTTTGGAGCCATCAGTTTCTCATATGTTATCCTCATTTTCCTAGGTTCCCAAATAAATCTCCCTAGTCCTATATGAAGCTGTTTAAAAAATTTCCTCGTGATTCTGACTTGTGTAGCTCTGAGTATATATAGTATTCTGGAAAGAACATTCATTTTGATAATTGCAGTTCTTGCCATCATTGGTAATTTCAGTTTACTCCATCTTTTCAAGTCCAATGTTATCTGATCCCAAGTTGACTTAACATTATTTATAAAAAAATCTCTATTATCAGTTGAAAATATAATGCCCAGATATTTTGTTCTTTCTTCCGTCATTACCTGTCCTATCAATGATAACAATGAAAAGGGTGTAGGTGTCTTTAATGGGAATATTTTGGATTTCTTAAAATTAAGTTTATAATTAGAGATTTTCTCAAAGTCTTCTACTGCTTTTAATATTTTCTCAGTATCTGACATAGGTGTGGTACAGTATATATTTAAATAATCTGCGAAAGCAGCCATATTTATCTTCATACCATATAATGTTGGGGGATTGTAAAAAACATTTTGTTTAAGGTGTAAAAATAATGGTTCCAAATAAAGATTAAATAAAATAGGAGATAATGGGCACCCTTGTCGGGTACCATTTTTAATTTGTATTCTTTTAGAGCATTCTTGATTGATAAATATGTTTGTATATGCATTGTTATATATTTTCCTTAATGTTAAAATGAAATCCTGAGGTATATTAAAGTATGATAACATGTCAAATAGATATACCAAGTTAACTCTGTCAAATGCTTTCTGTGCGTCAATTATAAGTGCATAAATATTGAGATTTTTGTGCTTGGCATAGGAAATTAATGTGTGAAGCGTTAATGTATTATCAGTGGTCTGTCTCCCATCCATAAACCCCGCCTGTTCCTCTGATGCTATTAAATTTGTGACCCTTTTCAGTCTATTTGCCAGGATGGATGTCATAATTTTCATATCTATGTTCAAGAGTGAAATGGGTCTGTAATTATCTGGGTTTTTAGAATCACCTTTTTCTTTCGGTATCAAAATTGTCTTTGAAGCATTAAAGTGGGGAATCATTAATTTTATTTTGGATTATATAATTGAATGTCTGTGAAAGTATTCTACTCAGAATCTCATTAAAAGTTTTGTAGAATTCAGAGGTCAATCCATCCTGCCCTGGGGTTTTATGTGGTTTCAACTTCTTAATTATCTCTGTTACCTCCTCCGCTGAAATCGGTTTAATTAAATCCCTATGGGACTCATTATCAATACTCGGGAATGTGATCTTCTGTAAGAAATCTTTCCTAACTTTTTCTGGTAAAAGTGTCTGCTGATCACCATAAATCTGATTAAATATTGTTTCAAAAGTATTCATGATGTCTGCCTTATTAGTATATGTTCTATTATGATAATATATTTCTGATATTAATAGTGTTGATTTTGTTTGGTTAATAATGCGTGCTAGTGCTTTTGAGGGAGTCTGAATATGATTCACGTATTTTACTAGATTTCTCTGTTCATAAAATGATAGTTTACTATTGTGTAATAAGAACAATTCTTTTTGACACTTTAATAAGTCTATTTCTGTTTGTCTATTGTAGTTCTTCATTAACTCCTGGTCTAGTGATTTAATTTTGGTTTCCAATTCTTGTAGTTCCTTATTTTGCATTTTTTTATAGTAAGTAGCTTTCTGAAGAAAAATCCCTCTTATTTGGGCTTTAGTGGTAGCCCATTCTATATCAACAGGGTGTCTGTTTTTAAGGAGGTTATGGAGTAGCTGTTTAAGTGTCTCTTTAACTTCTTTCAATATGTCATCTTTCCTCAGTAAATATGGATTTAAAGACCAATTGTATCCTCGAAGTCTCCTGTTACTCATATTATTATTGTTTAGTGTTAATGTGATCTTTGAGTGGTCCGATAATTGTCGAGCTTGGGTAGTAACACATGGGTCAGCAGAAATCAATACTTCTGAGATAAAAAAAAAATCAATTCTCGACCACATTTTATGGCAACTTGAGTAAAAAGTAAAATTCTCTGCTTTCCCATGTGTGTGTGTATGTTTAAATGGGTCATATAATTTAAAATCGTTTTTTAATTCCTTCAATGCTATCATTGCCTGTTTATTAAAAGCTTTAGATGAACCTAATTTATCTAACTTGGGATCTTGATACGAATTACAATCACCTCAGTTGTTATATTGTTGTAAAATGGAGTAAAGTGAAGTTATAAAATGGTGCTGATTAGTGGAAGGGGGGTATATATTCAAAACTAATATGGGTTTCTCATAGAACTTGGATATCAGAACCACTAAACACCACCATCCCCCTTTATCTACTTTGACATCCAAGATTTTCTCTTGGTATCGGTTTTTAATTATAATTGCCACCCCTGCACTGTTCGTTGTCCCTTCCGCCGCCACTATCTCCCTAATCCATTTCTTATCCTTCAGTATATCCCACTGATCATTAGTCATATGGGTTTCTTGTGGTGAAATAAAGTCTGCTTTCGATTGGAAAAACAGGTGTAAAAATAGCTTCCTTTTTTTCACGTTCTGGAGTCCTTTAACATTCCAAGATTCAATTATCCACATATGAAGCTTTTCAAAAATGTATTCCTATTCCTACTATTAAGAGACAGCCTTAGATTACAGTATATTAACATATCATAGATTATTTGGAAGCAAATCTGACATCCCATCCCTACCCAGTGCTTATCCACTATTCCTCTGGACCAGGATGTACATAGGTTTTTCACAATCCTTGAATATCTCTGGTTATCTAAATTTCTAACTCTACAAACTAATACAAAAACCTCATGCAAAAAACCTACAACCACTATCTCTAAATCTACAAAGCTTAATCCAAACATTCCCTAATAAACACTACTAACAACCTAACTACAGCTCTGGACATATTTTATATATTCAAACACATTTACTAATTGATGTATGAAAATCCAGTTTAACTAATACCTCACAATATTGATAATCAGCAGTAACAATAATAGATTTTAACTTCTTATCCTATACAATATTAGTTATTAATTCCCAGAGAAAGCAAACAGTCGTTAAACATTGCTAGACAATCATAACCTTATTTTTATTTAAATGTTCTAACTGCTTTAGATAATTGTCTTCCTTCAAAGGTAACAGTCTGCCAAAACTTGTAAAATACTATAAGTAACAATAAAAACTGTATTACAGAAAGCATTTGGCTAAATAATTGTGTCCATATAAAATACACTTACAAATACTATAGAGAAGGAAAAACTAAATGTGACATTCTAAACATTTCAAGTTCACAGTTTTTCATAACATTTGTTATACTAACACCATCCTGTTACTCTATTGAACAAAGCATACACATACATTTTCCTAATTAAAAGTGAAAAAACCTATCTAAGAGAGAGAAAAAAAGAAAAAAGAAATAGAGACATAATTACCATATTCTATCATTATACAATGTAATATCCTTCTATTTTAATCAGTCCATTCACACTAGTATTTCCTACCTGTACAGCTGTACATTTCCACATACAACACTTAAGTAATTTACCCTCCAAATAAGTCCAGGAAGCTTTGTTTTTTGATTCAAACAGTTTCTACAGCTTCCCTGTAGTCCTTCCTGCTTGCTGAGCTTGTTTTCTTCATTTCGATTTCGCAAAGGGGGAACCAATTCGCGGATGGACCTCCTGGCTGCGCAACATTTAAATCAGTCCCCCTGCAGCCTCCAAAGGACTTCCTGCTACTTTGTGGCTTGTTTATGATCGTTGAAGCCATAAATCCTCGGAAAAGCCTCGTGGACACGCTGGAACTTCGAGATAAGAAGTAATCAAGTGTTTCCCAGGGCCTGGTAAAAAGAAAAGAACAAACAAAGAATTATAAAGCATCGGATCGTCGTAATTATGGAGCCCCAGTCTGCCTGATGCTGAAAAACAAGCCTGGATGCTTTGATCAAACTTCTGAAGGTGGCAGTGCCTTGAAAAGCTTCAAAAAGGTAGGTTTTGCTTCTTTTTTAGGGTTTATTGAGTATTTAATACCATCCACTATGAAAATTAAAGTATTAGGAAACTTCATTTGAAATCTGATGTTTTTTTCAATCAAAAACTTGCAGTATGGAACTAGCATTTGCCTGGATTGCCTTATTTGTATTGGTAAGTCCTGTGTCATGGAAATTTTATTATTTTGCCACATGATAAATCCACCATTCTTTTTAATAGTTAGAAGTATTTTGCTTGCATCTTGGTAATTCAGTATTTTGGCATAGACTGGTCTAGGTGCATTTGAAACAAATGATTCTCTGATTGCTCTATGTGCTCTTTCTATAACAATCTGTTTAACACTGTCAGAGTCCTTAAACAGTGTTTCAAGTATTTGTATTATGGTAGCATTAAGATCATTGTATTGAATTGCTTCTGGGATTCCTCTAATTATTATATTATTCCGTCTGGATCTTGCTTCCAAGTCTAATATTTTATTTTGCATGGTTTGAATGTCTGTGTCATGAGAGTCTGTTTTTTTCGTAAGCAGTATTATTTTATCCTCACTTTTAGCTATTCTGGTTTCTGATTTATCCATCCGTTCCAAAATTTGATTACATGTGGCACTAAACGTAAGCATTTGAGTTGATAAACCTTTTAAGGCTTCTTGAATAGGTAATAATGCTGATTTAATTTCCTCCATGCTGACCGGTTGATCTGGTTTGTTTGTTATTCCTGTTTTTGCAGTCTCCCTTTGTGTAACTGTTTTCTGTCTTTTAAAGAAAGCTTCTTTTTCCGGAGATTGCAAGGCTGATAGTTTAGTTTTAGAAGTTGTGGTTTCCATATTTTTGTCTTCCTTTGACATTTTGATAGACTGTAAACGTATTTATAGCAGGAGTAAGGTTTCAGCTGAGAGATATATAATTCCTTTGTTTGTTGCTCTGTTCAGAGTCAGGCTGATCATCGGTTCCAATCCTGTTGTTACAAACTATTTTTTCTCTATTTTTTCCTCTCAGAAGCGAAGATAGATCCTAGTACTTTAGTTATTGCTGCCAATTAGCATATTAAATCTTGTGATAACTCCGCAGGGTTGATTTTTATTTCTGATATCTGAAGAGCTGTAGTTTTGCAGTGTTTAAAGGATGGCGGCCATCTTTGAATCCCCCCTTTTTTCTTTTCTTTTAAAGAAATTAGTGCGGGGTAAGCGGGAGTAAGTACTTTTAAGCAGTAGTAAACAGGATTAAGCCTGTTTGCATGGTGGTAAGCAATGCCTATAGAGAATAAGCAATTTTCCTGCTAACTGTCTGTAAGCATATTTAACCAGACATTAGCATTGCTTACCACTGCACAAACCTGTGCAAACCCACTTACAACTGCTCAAAAGTGCCTTAATCACTCTGTATCCAACAGCCCTTGTTCTGCCCAGCAACAAAATAATCAGTCCTCAACAATCTCAAACCCAAGACCCTGCACACCATAGCCACAGCAATTTATCACTAAGCAATCTCAGCTGTAGGTATGTCTGATGTTTTCTCAAACATATAGGGAAAATGTATGCATATGTGTGTGCATATATATATATATATATATATATATATATATATATATATATATATATATATATATATATATATATGTGTGTATATATATATATATATATATATATGCAGATATTTTTATATATATATATATATATATGTGTGTGTGTGTGTGTGTGTGTGTGTGTATATATATATATATATATATATATATATATATATATATATATATATATATATAGATATATGTGTGTGTGTGTGTGTGTGTGTGTACACACACATATCTATATATATATATCTATATATATCTATATATATATATATATATATATATATATGTGTGTGTGTGTGTGTGTGTGTTTATATATATGTGTGTGTGTGTGTGTGTGTGTGTGTGTGTGTGTGTGTGTGTGTGTGTGTGTGTATATATATATATATATATATATATATATATATATATATATATATATATATATAAATATACATACATACATACATATATATAGTGCATTTGGACATTGGATCCACACTCTAAACATCTCACTGCAGAACATCTGACCAAAGGCACTGTAAATGGGGTGAAGGGGCCCAAAATAAGGATCTCTTGTAATTATTCCCTCTATCTCTTCCTCCACAGCTGAACTGTTCTGGCTTGAAACAAAATAACCAGCACTTGCAAGTCTTGAACCAGGACCCTGCACAACATAGCCACAACAAGTTACCAGTAAGCCATCTCAGCTGAAAGATTTTGGGATGACTTCTCTAACAAATCATGCAGAACAGTCAGTCTACCATAGGGAATGTAAAATGTGGGAGCAGTAAACATTCTAATGATACATATACATGGACGTATATATATATATATATATATATATATATATATATATATATATACACACACATATATAAATATGTAAATACTTATAGATATATATAATGAAAGTATATATAGAGGGTGTACAGCATATCAAACAGCCATTATTCCTACAGGTGCCACCTTTTCAAATGACCAGTGTCTGATTCTTTCCTACGAATGAGAATTATTCCATGAAACTTATACCCACACACAATGCAAAAGAACATGACACCACACACAGTTTGCATACATAGAAATGTTTATTTGTGTACTATTTCAGCTGTTTATGCCATTTCTTATAGCATTTAGGTGTTTGAAATACATAACTGATTAATGGAGCTCTCAGAGAAAACATATTATACAGTAATCTGCAAAACATAATATACGTTGCTGTCTAGGCTAAAGCCTTCAAGTAGTACAACAGTAGAAAACACACTTGCCTTGAAGATAAGAATCAATCAACACTTAATTACAGATGTAGTTCAACAGCCTCCAATTACACTCTGTACTTAACCCCTAGGGGGAAAAGTATCAGGTGTCACAATGTAAATGTATCTGTTACATAACAATGCTTAACTTAAAACATCAGTATCACACTGACAAACAGAACTGAGTTTAAGACAGTAAGCTCTAACCCACCACTGTTCCCATGGTGAAACGTATGAAAATGTACAGCCATATACCTTAATGTTTCTTATTATTGATATCCCTCAGATGTTGCAACAGCCTAGGTTAAAAACATTTCCTACCCCTCCCCCATAAAATGTCTTACAAGGCCATATAACAGTGTTCTCTATACACTGACCTCCAGACTGTACAGGGTCATACATGTTTTGTCCAGTTGTAGGCCTCATATATATGGACCCTACCCCACAATGTGTGTGGGAGTCTGCAACATCACTGGAATGATAGCAGGAATATCAGCACTAAATACACCATTACCTATCAGCCTCTTACTGCATGACATCTGGACAAAGCCTGGTATATAGGTGGAGGACAGAGGCTGAAACACAGAGTCATATTTCAAATATTGCTGTTATATACTGTGAAAGTTGCTGGTGTTACAGAATTGGGTGCAAAATACCCTTACTCAGGAATATGAAGTCAGAAACACAAATGGGCGTTGCCATGTACTGATAGCAATCAACGGAGAGAATGCCACTCATATGTCAGGGGCAAGACCTATGTGGGGAACAGACAAAACATAATAGCTAATCCTCTGGCCATTATGTGGATAGGCCCACAGTTGAGAGCTATGCAGACAGACTGCATTCCATGCAAAACTAGCATGTACACACAAACCCTGTAAAACTAGCAGTATTCAATGAATATAACAGAATTACTCACACACTGTCCCTAGGTCTGGAGCCTTATACAAACATGTATTTGGCCTGTGTTCACAAGTCCTGCTGTAAGAGGTATTTCTACCTGCTGTCTGTAACACCACTGCCCACACACAGGAAGAATGCCTTCCATACAAGAAAGGGAAAGTGTCAAAACCCACATGGTGTAGTCATTTATAGTAGTGGGTTGCTATGACATTGGCAAATGGAAGAACTACACAGCTGCCTGCATGCAATTAACAAGTGGGGAAGACCAACTGGTGCACAGGCCATCACCTGATCATGAGCATCACATACAAAAGCCATGCTGCAACCTATTCAAACCAGCTCAATCCCTGTAGGAGAGCAAGAGAGAGAAGAGGAGATAGATAGATAGAGAGAGAGAGAGAGAGAGAGAGAGAGAGAGAGAGAGAGTAACAGGAAAATAGAACTAATACTAAATAACATAAATAATACTAAAAAAAAAAAAAAAAAAAAAAAAAAAGGAAGACATCCTCAAGTGCAACACAGAAAAAAAATACTAATAAAACAGGACTGTGAAACATGTCAGCATGTAATTGAATGTAGTACTTGGTCTGTAATAATTTTTATTTTAATAATTATGGGACAGATGATTTTGAAAGATTGATATGTGCCATCAAGACTTGCTGTAATGATGTCCTGCTGAACAACTGCTATATACATAGCATCTGGCTCTGTCAACTGTGCAGATCTGCACAGAATGACAAGATTTAAGCCATCATAGTGTTTGTTCTGTTCCTCCAAACATCTGTATTAGTCTGGCAAATAGCTGAAGATGGACATAACAAAGTCATGACAGACACATGAGTTTCAGACCCACCATCTTCAGAACAGTCATGCTAATGTGAAATGTATCATGCACCGACTTCATAGGTTTGTAATAGACATATCTATGATCTGTCCCTATATATCCCCCCAATGTTTGGCTTTGTCAACATGTGATGCTCTACTTTGTTGCAAGGCAGTACAGTTCAGCTGTGGAGGAAGGGATAATGTCAATAATTACAATAGATCCCCATTTTGGGCCCCTCCACTCCCATTTATAGTGCCTTTGGTCAGATGTTCTGCAGTGAGAGATTCAGAGTGTGGATCCAATGTCTGAATGCACTCCATAGGTTTATAGGTTCATAGGTGTGTACTAGGCTAATGACCCTGGAGTCTTTACAAGTCTAGCCCAAAGGATTACCCTGGCATTGTGCCACCCGACCTTAGTTCCCAGTGCCACTGTCGATTAGAGCCACTGGAGTGATCCTCCAGGTGAATTTTCTATTTCCCATCCACTCATCAAGATTTCTCTTGAAGAAGGCCAGTGAGGTGCTCTGCTTGACATGTATGGGAAGTCTATTCCATAGCCTGGGCAGTCTCTGGGTTATGAACCTGCCCCTCCAGCATGTTCTGTTGATTGTGGTAATGAGGTTAAGGTCTCTGGAGTGTGTAGTGTGGAGATATTGGGGTTTCTTTAGACGTAGCATTTCTAACAGAGCTGGGTCAGACATGGCTTTGTAAGTCAAGCAGAAATCACCTATAAGTAGGCGATATGAGACAGAAAATAGTTTGAGTTTTTTTAGTTTGTCCATATAGGACAAGTGTTTAAGGCCTAGTATCCTCTTTGTGAGGTACTTTTGCAGCATCTCCAGTTGTTGCAGGTGTCTAGTGAGGCACATGCCAAATGGGGCACTATACTCAATGACCGGCCTAATGAGGGAGTAGAGGGAGACAATGACCTCTTTCTTCCTGGATACAAAACCCTTAGTAATGAGATATGCCACACAGAAGGACTTTCTTTCTGACCACAGTGGCAATGTGGTGGTCAAAAGAGAGGTTGCTGTCAACCTGTTCCCAGATCTCTTATAACGCCTTCTGTGTTCAGTGGACTACCATCAATGTAGTAATTCAAGGGAAATGGGTTTTTCCCAAGGGGGAAGATGATACATTTTTTTGGCATTGAGCTTAAGGCCATGGTTCTGACATCAGTCATTGGTGTCATTGAGGCCTTTCTGTAGGATATCAACATCACTAGGGGAGTTAATAATAGCTCCCAACTTGCAATTGTCTGTGAACTTTGTCAGCCAGAGTCCCTTCGTGTTGGCCTGGATTTCGAAGAAGTAGATACCAAACAGGAGAGGACCCAGGACCGAACAATGTGGGACTCCACTTGTGACTGGTGGGCAGTCTGACTTGGAGTCAGCTACTTTCACACTGTGAGTTATATCTGTGAGTCAGTTTGCAACCCACCTAGTGATATAGGGGTTATGCCCAGCTTAGTGAGTTTTTCTGATTCCTGAGTGGGGAATGGTATCAAAGCCCTTGGCCAGATCAAGGTAGGCTGTATGAACCACCTTGCCTTCATCCACAGCTATGGTGACTGACTCAAAGAAGTCAACCAAGTTCAGCAGGCATGATCTACCCTTCACAAAACGAAACTGTGTTGGATCCAGTGTTTGGAGAATCCCTATATCTTTGTTTATTAGGTTCATGATGATGCGTTCCATAGCTTTGCATATCAGACTCATCAGGCTAATTGGGTGATAATTCCCTGGGTCTGTAGTCGCTTCTCCTTTGTGGAGAGAGATGACTGTAGCAGTGCGCCATTTGGTAGGGATGAAGCCTGAGGTGAGGCTGTAACTGAACAGGGCACACAGGTGAGGTGCCAGTTCACTCTGTAGTTCATGTAGAACACAGCCAAGGGATATTGTCAGGTCCCATATAAGCTGTATTCTTGGCCTTGGACAGTACTGTTTTAACCTGTGCAGCAGTAACACGGGGTGCCTGGCAATCTACTGGTATTGTGATTGGTCCTTGGGAGGGGTAACGTTAGCACTGAATCTGTCGGCCAGTATATTGGCAATATCTGTTGGCTCGGTATAGGAGGTACCATTGTGCAGTAGCTCAGAGCAAATCTGGGTATTGCCATGGAGATTCTTTACATAACTACAGAAGGCCTTATGATTGTCTTTACTATCTGCTGCAATTATGTTTTCATAGCTAGCTTTAGAGGATTTAATGAGGAATCTCAACCATTTGTTGAGGCTGATAAGGGAGTTTTTCCAGTCTTGGGACTTTGCCTTATTCCGCATCAGTTTCCTCCTTCTGTTGTAGAGTTTGTTTATGGCAGGGGACCACTAGATTGGCTTCTTTTTTTTGAGGAGAGTGTCTTAGTTCTGTTGGGTATGGTGAGATCCATGCATTTGCGTATGTGTTCGTACAGTGCATTGATGAATGATTCAGTGGTCATGCAACTATTCTCCGTTTGCATAGGTGCCATGAAGTTACTCACCTTTGTTTTTAGGACCCAAAGTTAGCTTTGGAGAAGTTTTTCATGGTTGTTACCTTTCTGGGCGGGGGGGGGATGTGGATTTCCAAGGTGACTAGTTTGTGGTGGATCTAACTAGGGAGGAGTTGACTATTGGTGTAGAGAAATGGTCGCCCATGTTAGTAATGACCAGGTCAAGGATGTTGCTACCTCTAGTGGGGGTAAGAACGAGCATGTCCAGAGCATTGGAATTAATGAATTCCAGAAAGCATTGGGCAAGTGTATTGTTACATGAGCAGTTTTCCCAGTTAATGGAGGGGTAGTTGAAGTCACCCAGTATGAGAGTGTTAGGTTGGACCCTAATATTCTTCAGGATGCTTAGGAACATGGAGTGTGAGTCTTAGGACATGGTTGGGGACCTATAGCAGGCTATGACCTGAATCGCTGTCTTATCCAGTTTTAGCTGCACCTGAAGTATCTCAGATGCATTATGCTGAGCTACCAGTCTGGAGGTGTGCGCATCCTTTATGAATATGGAAACACCACTGCCTTTGGAGCTTTGGTCCATGTTCTGGGGCTGAAAGGTGTGGAATGAGTTATAGCCTGGTAGCACAGGGGTGCTTTCTTCTGCCTTGAACCAGGTCTCTGTTACAGCACAAATGTTGATGTTCTCCATTTTAAGGAGTGCTTTGAGTGAGTGGATTTTGAGATTTAGACTTCTAGCATTGAGCAACATGACTCTCAGATTGCATTTGTTTGTAGCTGTTATGGTGGTAATTTGGTCTTTGGAACACTGGTTAAACAAGGCACTATAGCTGTGGCAAGAGCCTTGGCCAGTATCCGGAAGTTATACATATATATCAATACATTTTTTCCTACTGTTGAATGACTGTGCTGAAAGATATGTGTGAGAAAACAGCATACATATCTACAGCTCAGATGGCTTAGTGGTAAATTGCTGTGGCTATGGTGTGCAGTGTCCTGGGTTGGAGACTGGCAAGGGCTGATTATTTTGTTGCTGAGCAAAACAAGGGCTGTTGGATACAGAGTGATTAAGGCACTTTTAAGTAGTTGTAAGTGGGTTTACATGGGTTTGCGTGACAGTAAGCAATGCTAACTTCTGGTTAAATATGCTTACAGTTAACCAAAAATTGCTTAATCTGTGTAAACATCGCTTACCGCCGTGCAAACAGGCTTAATCCCACTTACTACTGCTTAAAAGGGCTAATTCCCGCTTACCCCCGCACTCATTTCTTTAAAAGAAAAAGGGGTGATAGGAAACTGGTAAAAAAGGGGGCACAAAGAGGGAAAGACCATAAGGAAAGTAGCTAGGGATGTGCAGAACGGGTGTAGGAAAGGTCCATAGCTGTCCATTTTTTCTACAGCAACAGCTGTGCATATAAACTGAATTTGGAGGTATATTTGGTCACTCACACCCCTGACAGAGGGGTGAGGACAACAATAATGTGTTGTGAAGCCAATTAGACCAGATTACATGTGTCCAGTGGACAAGTGTGTGAAATGGACAGTTATGTATGGGGCAAAATGCTTTTTGTGGAACAGATTGCCCTTTTTTTAAGGTGAGAGTGGGTTGTTGGGGAAGGATAGTAGGTATATTTGGGGAGGTAGGTTGGATTGGAAGACAGGCAAGACAGCATACAGGGGTGGTATATGACACAACCTTGGACGGGTAGGGGTGTTTGGAAATCGGAAGCCCATGAGCACCTAAATGGAAACAGTGGGACTGAGGTCCCCACCCATGGGCAGTCACCACTGGACTTTCATGGCCCCGATGGTGGCTGTGCTGGTGGCTGAGCAGGTGGGGCAGGCGGACCCTCTAATTGAGCTGCGCGGCCCTCAAGCTGGCATAGCAGATCTCCACACTCCCTAAGGAGCTTGATACACACCAATCCCTGGACCTGATTTTGGGTGACAGGATCCTGTCCGTGCCTGCTCCCAAGGGTGGGACCAGCTGCATCCCCTGAGGTGGTTCCACCTGAAGGTGGTTCAGGACCAGTAGATGAGGAGGTCCTGGAATGGATCCCAGACATGCTGTGGCCCGGTGCCATGGCCAGATGAGGTGAAAGAGGTGGGTCCACTGGGACCAGCCTTCCCAAATGTGGTATGGTGTTGCAGTTTTAGAACATATGTGGGTTAGTAATAGCCAACACAATCCAGGATTAGTTATAACAGCATGCATACATATTCTGATTAACCCAAAACACCAGATTTGGAACAGTTGCAATACAAACAGAACATAAGCAGATATGGAACCACAGTTGCCATTACAACAGCAGACAGGTTACATTGATAGCAACAGGCCACCAATGATAGCGTTTCAACATGGAACATTAATAGAAACGCATTTCAATATTTGTTGAACAATAGGACATATGTCCCAACAGTAGGTTTGGTGTAAACATAACTATTGATTTGTGCATTTAGATTATTGTTGCAGATATGGTGAGGGGGAGAGAGAGTTGTCAATTAACAACTTATATATCCTTGCATTATGAGGTCCTCTGACCTTTTTCTCCTGTTTATGTCTTCCAAGTACTATGTCAAGGGAATGCCTGCCTCCTTTCACAGTGGAAGAAAACAACACGATTATACATTTTGTGGTACTCCATCATGCCATCTTATTTGGGCACAGGGCTCATGATCTGCAGGAAAGGATCACCCTGTGGAACAAGCTCATCCACAGGGTGAATGATGTCAGCCTGCATAACCACAGTTATGAGCAGGTGCGGCATCGGACCACCAACCTGATCCACCACACTCGTTGGCATGCTGCTGCTGTTAGGAGGGACAAGCTAGCCACAGGTGGGGGTCATACCATCCAGCCCCCACTGACACATGCTGAGGATCTCCTCACCAGCCTTGGGGCACCCACCCACCAGTCAAGCCAGCAAATTGCAGATAGCACTGTGGAGGTGGGTGCCACCCACACAATGGACGAAGAGCATTCAGGTAAGGCCCCAGGGCACATTAGTAGACCACTGTTGCTTATCCATCTTCATCTGTAAAGTATCTACATGCATATGTCAGATAAGATAGTCTGTTGCTGCAGTGTAGTAATGAGCATATGTGCATAATCTCTAGCATTGTGGGTTTGTACTGTTGATGTACTGAAATGCTGCTCCCACCCTGTACCAATGCCACAGGTGTCTCTCACATAACTATGTAGGTTCCTCTAGTACACATCTGGGGCAGCAACCTGTAGCTGGTGAGTATGGAATTGTTTTGTTCAGGTTTGCCAATACACTGACCATGTTATTTCCATGGTATTTGCTATACACACATTTAACACACCTACCCATAATGCATGCTGTACATGTTCACTGATTTTTGTTGTTAACTGCACTGCATCGCAGTGGTCACCATCGTGGCATATCTGAAGGGTATATAAGTGTTCTGCAGTATACCTAAGAACCTGTCAGTGCAAGATGTGTGGACAGAGATGAACATAATTGTGGGACAAATGGCCTACAGTAGGGACATGTACATTAGCCTTATACAGTGGCTACAACACTGTATACACCACTATTACAATGGCAACTGTTTCTGATATAAACAACCGCAAATCAGAATACCACATTCCACACCTTTTACAACTTGTAATGTGATCCTAACATGAGCAATGAATGTGTAATAAGCAATCCTATCTTAGCACAACAAATATGGGGAATACATAGTTTAACAAACACTGGAAGCATATGTGTCCACACACTCCAAATAACATATTGTGGAAGCAGCTTGTGAGGTACTGACAGCATTCACTCTTCTTGAGTACACACCTTTCACCAAGTACAGGGCCTCAATGTCACACCAAGTGATGGTCTGCTGTTCAAGAAGTATGTCCATGACATTTGCCCACTCACCTGCAACAGAGGCAGCCATGGCTTGCACACGTCTTACAAACCATGGAATGGATCCCATTTCTAAAAGGTAGTACTCAGGAGTGGGTGAAGTAGCCTTATCTCATCATTGCATATACCATGGCAAGCAGGGCAAACAGTCATGTATGTGTGTATGAAGTATGGGACAACATCAATATAGAAAATAAATAAACAGATGCCCATCCAAGACAGATGACAACACATGTTGCAAACTGGTCAGAGAGGCTGCCCAGACACATGCAGCAACACTGAGGAACTTGCAGGAATGTCTAGCAAGTACTGCCTGTGCAGTATCTATGTCGACAATCACCTGGAATCTGCATACATGTGGCCTATGGGTTAGGGTAATCAAATGGAAGAGTTGTTCCACAGGAAACATCATCCAGGGTTCTCTACAGGCAGCATATGCATAACATCAAGTATCCCAAAGGCAGGTGTTGCAACGTGTAATGGTGTACTGAGACCAAGGCTGAAACCTACAGACAGTATTAATAAAGATACATGTGGTTCACAAGCAACACCTCACCTCACCTCAGTCCCACCATCCCCATTTTTACCTTGCCGGTGCCAGTGTACACCTTTAGGTTTGCTCTTCATTAGCAAGAACTAGGCCGGTAGACATGGCATTCTGAATTTGGAACACTGGAAAATAACACTCATGCATGGCCCATAGTTGTCAAGCATCTGCAATAAGGCTGAGGATGGGGAGAGGTGTCATTCTGAAACACAACAGTGAACTGAAGCATACATCTAAAGCTCCCTAGGAATGGCTGTATCTAAACACAGTCTAGGTCATGAATTGTGCCAGACATAACCCTGACTCCACAGCAATACTGAAGGCACTGTGTGACCTCCAAGGGCTGACATTGTAGGCTGGCAGAGTTTGGGGACATTTGTAGGGCAGAGTGACCAACTAATGGCAAGTGAGGATGGGCCATGCTAGTATACCCCTTCCTGGAATAGTGACTGCTGTAGTTGACTTAACAGGTGCTGTAACAAACCATTGTGTTCAGGGTGTGCACACTTATGCAACCCACATATTGTATGCATCTCATTCAGCATCTGCACGTCTGACACATTTGTTTGATACTGCATTTGACCGCACAGGTCATATGTCACATATCTGATGTTAACATATGCAGTATTGTGGCCCAATTGCATATCATGGAAGAGGTTGACATGTCAACAAGGGTGTGTACACTCCTCATATCCACATTAAGCTTTGAAGGTTGTCAGTGTAATTGGATTTTATTGCTCATACATACACTGCTGATGATGAGATCTGCAAATCAGAGGTTGGGCATTAACTATTGATATCAGTCCTCATATCATCCCAGGTATGTGTCAGACAAACACATATGGGCTTTGAGCAGCAGAGCAAACATAACTGCCACACATATACACATTCAGCAATGGTGTGTACACTTGGGTTTACTTTACAGGGTCGACTTTTCACAAAGTCGACTTTCATATGGCCGAGACCATATGATCGATTTTTGGAAAGCCGACCATGTAAAATAAACACAAAAAAACACAAAGAACACTTACCTAAAAACCCCTGCACCCCCCACACCCCCCGTAACTTAAATATACCAACTCTGAGATCGCACTACAATGTGGAAGATGGAAATGTTCCCATTCTGCACTGTACGCAGATAGCGGTTCTCCATGATCGGCTATTCAAAAGTCGATCATATGGTCTCGTTCATATGAAAGTTGACTTTGTGAAAGGTCAATCATGTACAAGGGACCTGTACACTCATGAGGTATGGTGCACAGTACACACCAGGGTGCTGTACAGGTGCACAGCAATACTGTGTACATGGTTGCAGTGTGTTCCAGGGAAGGGGCATCACCTACTAACATAACTCATGTATTACAGAGATGTATAATGTTGGTAACAAGGATTGAGTATAGCTACAGTGCATGCTGATGAGTACCATATGTCATGCATGTTGACTGTTGGGTAATGAGAGGTCTGGGTAATATCTTTGTGCCACCTCACCTGTAAGTGTGTGTGTGTGTGTGTGTGTGTGTGTGTGTGTGTGTGTGTGTGTGTAGAGGTAAGCATTAACGTACAGGTCTTAAATCATATTTTTTGTTTTTCCCTCATAGGTGGAGAGGTGGGTCAGGGTCCCTCCTGCAGGCAAACTGATGTTAGTGTCCATGCAGACTCTGACAATAATAATAGGTATGGTGAGGAACAGGCAGGGTTGTCAGGGGCTGAAGTTGTGCCATCAGTTGACATCCCACTTTTATCCACCCCATCACCGCACACAGTCACAATGCCCATACATACCCCATCACCAATGGCCATTGATGAGGGACAGTTGGCAGGTGCTGGCATGGGACAGGACAGTGTGGGGACTATGAAAAGTGTGTCTGTACACAGCAGCCATACCAGGATGACCGGTGAGGTACCACACAGGCAGATGTACAGGGGTGCTCGTGGGAGGGCTATGTCATGGAGGCACAGGCATGTATGGAACAGTATACTAGACAGAGTCTGAGGCTCCAGAGGGCTACCCATTCTGCTGTACTTGACAACATATGTGATCTTGCAGGTGCCCATCATTATTTTGCAGAGGTCCTGGATAGGCGGTTGGGTGAGATGGTGGGAATCCTTGACCATGTGGTGTCTGTACTGGAGTATGTGGTGGGAACAGGGCATCATCCACATGGACATCGGTCAGCAATACCAACAGGTGGAGGTCTATGTGGATGTGCAACAACTCACAGCTGCTACCATAGTGGCAATACCAGAACCAGCACTGTAGGTGGGGTGCTGACCACACCATAATGCAGCAGGCCACATGCATGTGGTCCTGGCCTGTCCCAACAGGGGCATGGATCCATCAGACAATTGTCATCATCAGGGGAGAGTACCTTATCTGGGCTTCTACCTGGTAGTGCCCATGGAACCCCTGGCAGGCACAGTTCCCATGTCCATGGCTGGAGCATTGAACTGTACACCCTGCCATGTATGGTCTGTAGCTGTCCAACAAACTTCCATATAGGGCAGCCACATGGCAGAACTGTGTGCATACATACACACACACACATCACCAGCACAGCTAGGGCACCTCCATACCTACACATATCACATCTGCACAGCCCAATTGTTAAAGAACCCCTAACACACACACATTATTTCAACCAAATGGCTCAGCCTAGACCTCTGGCAAACCCACACCACACCCTGTGCATATGATAATACCTGTGCCACATCCCTGTCATCCATACCATCGATGCAGTGACATACTAATATGGTTCTGATGGACAGGGTGAATGTACTAAGGTTTAGCAATGTAATGCTGTTTAATGTGTTTTCAGCTGGTATGTTTAATGCTTACATGTCAGGGTGTGTAGCTGTCCAGCCATGATGCATTATAGCTGTTATTAACACTGACTGAGTGTGGTCTCCATAATGTATTCTGTCTGTGTTGTATGTGTCTATGTGTCAGCAGGATGTTGGTCTGCTGTGCTTTCTTACAAGGGGTATGGCACTGTGTTGACACATTGACTGTGTCATATCCTGGGTACAGCTGAACACAAGTAACAGGTCTGTATAACAGTTACTCCATGTGCCATTAGGCTGATAGGTCTGAAGGGTGTGTATACAGGTGAGTGCATGGTGGCTGATGTCAGCAGCTCTTCTGCAGTGGACAATGGAAAGTGTACTGGGTGGCACACATCAAATGTTTGTGAATAACACACAGACACAGAGGCTTTGGTGTTGCTGCAATACACAGAGAATACTGTACACATGAATGTACTTAATTTTGCAGTGAACTCATTTTGGCATATGTAATTCCACCAAGACCAAATAACCAAAACATCACATCAGTAAATAATCAGTCTGCCAGTTCAATGTCATTGACAATGGTAATGGCAGGGTATATGTCCTCTTCCCCAATGTAGTGCAATTTTGGAGTTGGTAAACATAGGTGAGCTGGTGTGGGTGGCACAGCCCCCCACTTTGGAGGGTGTGGGGGGCAAAGAACCACAAATAGTGTGATCAAGAAATACTTAACCTGTTAACATAAACTGTACAGTATAACAGCAGACTAAGCGGGGGATACGCACAACAATAACCCCAATGTGGGTGGCTGTGCCCACAACAACCACAACCAACTATATATACCAACTCCAGTATCACTGTACAGCTGTACAGTGGGGAAGAGGACATTTACACATCCACTACTAGAATGAATTTCCACAAGATGATTCCTCTGAAAGGTTACCTTTTTCCAGGTAGTTCTCAGACAAATGATCTCCTGGGACATATAATTTCTGCAAACTGTAATAGATCCCTTCACATACACACACGCTTACTTTGCAACACTGAGAGTAGAACCCCTACCTAGGTACTTATTGCTACTAGTGTGTTTGGCCTGAATTGCACACACCACAGAGCTTTTAGGATGAGGTGTGTCCCGAGTTTCCTATTAAGTGAAGAACATCGCCAGGCCTTGAAGAGTATGGTAATGAGGGATGTACTGGGTGTTAATGAACAATACATAGTATGACATACTGTCATATACACATTGCAAACACATACAGTCATAGACACATTTGACAGACCTGGGTTTAGCAGTGCTGATTACCTTGCCAGTGAGTCCATACTGTTAGGGAGTTTTTGCACACAAGCACATGCATTATTGGGCTGGATAGTGTAATCAGTTACCTGTATGGTTGATGGTGACAGTGGTCCTCATCCAGCAGACCTTGGGGCATGTACTGGGCGTACCATGGTGTAAAGACAGTATACCCAGCACACACACCCCACAATGGATATTGTATTCACTGAAACCCATGATAATGCTCTGACATACCCACAATCACACACTGACCAGGACTACAATACAAACTTTTGTCTATCTAATCAGTGCTACTACAGGGATATGCATTTATTGCACGTGCCACAGGGATAGTAGGGTGAGAGTTTGTCATGGCTTTCCTAATGTCAGCAACATCACCATCCCTTATAATGCTTGGCAAGGTTTTTTGTATTTGGAGAATATGGCCTCAGAATGCTGTCTCATACAAATATGCACAGTCAGACACAACTGTACACATACACACACACACACACACACACACACAAATACCCACATTTTCCAGGACTCAGAGAGTAACCCACACCTATCTACCCATTTGTAGAACAGTGTTATGCTGGTACTGCAAGCTCCAGGTAGCCCATAGGGTGAAGAGTGTAACAAGGTACATTTACTGTGAATTACAGCAGCAGCTGTTTCTAAGTATAGCAATGGGGGGTCTAGTGGGTAAGAAGGCCCTCAGAGGATTTTGAACTACAAGTTTAGAAACACACAGACACTGTTAAACTCAATAATGCACACACACATTTGTCAGTACTCAGGTCCATATGTGTAGGTGTTCCTAGGTGTGTACCAGCCTAATGTCCATGGAGCAGTGACAAGAGTAGGGCATGTGAGTACACTGCCACCTGACATTTGTCAACAGGTCATCTATCAACTGATGCCACATGACTGATCCCCAGGGTGACAGTTAAAGTCAGAAGCCATTCCTCTGGTTTTCTCTTGCAGAGGGCCAGTGAGGTGCTCCAATTGACATGTATGCAACATATATTGCATAACATGGCCAGTGTCTGGGTTAGGGAAATGTGCCCAAACATGTTCTGTCGACTGTGGTAGTCTGTTTGAGGTATCCATAGCATGTGGTGCATACAGAGTGGGGTTTCCTAGCTGTGGCATTCATAAGATAGCTGGCCAAACATGTAAGTGTAAGTCAATCAGAGATTGTCTGTAAGCAGCCAACATGAATACCTGACATCTGCACATCTGTACAAAGGTCAGACAGAAAGTAGCTAGCCAACAGGTCATGCATTAGGATGAATATTCTGACAAATAGACGTCTGAAACGGATAGGTATGCCATTACTACATGACAGCAGTCCTTAATGACATGTCCTAAAACATAGTAGTCTACAGTTAATATCAACATATCAAATCAATATCCAATAGGAGATGCATAAAACATACAGGGCAAACACAAAGAACATGACAGTTGGTACAAAAAGTCCAGCTTTGCATTTAGGGGGCTATGGTTCCAGTACTACAATCTGCAATCTACTCTTACTTGGAAAAGCACTGTTAAAAGTGGTAATGTAATGATACAATACATGCATGTGTGACTGCATATAACCTGGGATACTACCCAAGTATGAAGCACATACAAAGAGAAAAGATTGTGGCACTACCCATATATACTCAGGTGTTCCATACAGTATACTCACACCCCTTATGACTTTAATGACAGCACAAAGAAGCAGGTTATGTACATGGAATTAAATACATTAATTAAAGATGTCATTACCCTGCTATTTTATCAGACGTGAATGTGATTAATGGTTACCAGGGCTGAGCTATGCTTAGCAGGTGTAAGCATTACTTAAATGTAAATGATAAGCAGATTTGCACACCGGTAAACAAAGCCTACACAGTGTAAGCGCCTAAACGGTTAACTGTAAGCAGCACTTACCATCGCGCAAACCTGTGCAAACCCGCTTAAAGCTGCCCAAAACTGCCTTAACCACTCTGTATCCAACAGTCCTTGTTCTGCCTAGCAACAAAATAAACAGCCCTTACAGGTCTTGAACCCAGGATCCTGTACACTATAGTCACAGCAGATAACCACTAAGCTGTAAAGATGTCTGTTGTTTTTCAAATATATCATTCAGTACGCATACTGAATAGCAGTGGAAAACTGCTCTGACTACTACAATTGTTTAGTACTTGTAAGTGAAACAGATGTTGAATGAGTCATGTTCTTATATGTAAATATATATATATATATATATATATATATATATATATATATATATCAGATTAATATGGTGGGATACATCTGAGAAGGTATACACAACACTCATGCTAACACATAAAAGGATATATATATGTTTATACATATCATATTAATATATATACATATGTATGTACATATTCATACACACACACACACACATACACACACACACACACACACACACACATATATATATATATATATATATATATATATATATATATATGTGAGTGTATTATATTTCTCTCTCACTCTCTCTGTCTCTCTCTCTATATATATATGCACTTATATATATATATATATATATATATATATATATATATATATATATATATATATGAATATATGTATGTGTTGAGCAGATGGAAAGAGTACTTTGAGGGGCTGATGAATGAAGAGAATGAGAGGGAGAGAAGGTTGGATGATGTAGGGATAGTGAATCATGAAGTGCAGTGGATTAGGGTGCAGCGGTTAATGCTGCTGCCTCACAGCAAGAGGTTCTCCGGTTCGATTCTCTGCTGGGGTGCCTTCTGTGTGGAGTTTGCATGTTCTCCCTGCTTTCGCGTGGGTTTCCTCTGGGTACTCTGGTTTCCTCCCACATTCTAAAGACATGCTTCTGGAGCATTTCTCCTCGGGCCTCCGCTGAAAACAGGATCTGTGGAACCTAGTCGGACTTTCCCGGTCAACAAAATGTTAAATAAAATTAGCAAGGAGGAAGTAAGGATAGCTATGAAGAGGATGAAGAATGGAAAGGCTGTTGTTCCAGATGACATACCTATGGAAGCATGGAGGTGTTTAGGTGAAATGGCAGTGGAGTTTTTAACCAGATTGTTTAATGAAATTTTGGAAAGTGAGAGGATGCCTGAGGAATGGAGAAAAAGTGTTTTGGTACCGATTTTTAAGAATAAAGGTGATGTGCAGAACTATAGTAACTACAGAGGGATTAAATTGATCAGGCACAGCATGAAGTTATGGGAGAGTAGTGGAAGCTAGGTTAAGAAGGGACATGATGATTAGTGATCAGCAGTATGGTTTCATGCCAGGAAAGAGCACTACAGATGCAATGTTTGCTCTGAGAGTGTTGATGGAGAAATACAGAGAAGGTCAGAAGGAGTTGCATTGTGTTTTTGTAGACTTAGAGAAAGCATATGACAGGGTGCCTAGAGAGGAGTTTTGGTATTGTATGAGGAAGTCGGGAGTGTCAAAAAAGTATGTAAGAGTGGTATAGGATATGTACGAGGGTAGTGTGACAGCGGTGAGGTCGGTGGTGGGAGTGACAGATGCGTTTAAGGTGGAGGTGGGATTACATCAAGGATCAGCTCTGAGCCCTTTCTTATTTGCAATGGTGATGAATAGGTTGACAGATGAGATCAGACAAGAGTCCCCTTGGACTATCATGTTTGCAGATGACATTGTGATCTGTAGTGAGAGTAGAGAACAGGTGGAGGAAATCCTGGAGAGATGGAGATATGCTCTAGAGAGAAGAGGAATGAAGGTCAGCAGGACTAAGAATATATGTGTGTGAATGAGAGGGAGGATAGAGGAATGATGAGGATGCAAGGAGAAGAGGTGGCAAAGGTGGATGAGTTTAAATACTTGGGATCAATAGTTCAGAGTAATGGGGAGTGTGGAAGAGAGGTGAAGAAGAGAGTACAGGCAGGATGGAGTGGGTAGAGAAGAGTTTCAGGAGTGATTTGTGACAGACAAGTACCAGTAAGAGTGAAAGGGAAGGTCTATAAAAGGGTAGTGAGACCAGCTATGTTATATGGGTTGGAGACAGTGGCATTGACAAAAATGCAGGAGTTAGAGCTGGGTGTGGCAGAGTTAAAGATGATAAGATTTGCACTGGGTATGACGAGGTTGGACAGGATTAGGAATAAGTATATTAGAGGGTCAGCCCAGGTTGGAAGGTTTGGAGACAAAGCCAGAGAGGCAACATTACATTGGTTTGGACATGTGTTGAGGAGGGATGCTGAGTATATTGGGAAAAAGATGCTAAGGATGAAGCTACCAGGTAACAAGAAAAGAGGAAGGCCTAAGATAAGGTTTATGGATGTGGTGAGAGAGGACATGCACGTGGTTGGTGTGACAGAGCAAGATGCAGAGGACAGGAAGAAATGGAAACAGATTATCCACTGTGGTGACCCCTAACAGGAACAGCCAAAAGAAGATAATGATGATGATAATGATGATGAATATATGTATGTGTGTATATATGTGTATATATACATATATATATATATATATATATATATATATATATATATATATAAAACATATGCCCATGATATGTAGTGGAGTCACACCTCAGCGCCATAACTCTCAACCTGTTACTGCAAGGGAATGTAATGTATGCATTGCAGTTATAAATGTAGAATGCTGCTACAGTGTTAGGGGTTGTGTCAACATACATGTTGTGAAGGAAGGCTCTTTTGAGACTGACATGTATGCCATCAGTTACTGACAGACATCATGAAATCATCATAGTGTAGTACCACACAAATCACAGTAATGATCATATGGAATACAGAACCAATATGAGCAATAAACATGGATAGTCTGAAACAATATGGTCAGTCAGGAGGTATACACATAGCGCCTTAGAGCAAGAAATGTGGAACAAGCCTGACAAAGGGGGGTGTTTGGAGCCATGAAAATGGGGGTATATCACAAATACTTGGACTAGATAAGCTTACACAGTTGATGCATTCACACCCTTCTATCTGTCCTAACACATATTAACTGGAGGAGCAGAGATCCCAAGCCACATACTTCACACTAGTTAGTGACATACCTCTTCACACTAGCCCACTGCTTTGTCAGAAATACACAACACGTATAGTGGCCAGGCAACAGTACATCTGACAAATATCTGGACATAACATCACACTAGGGTAAATACACTGCACTGCTAGGCATGTCACCAAGCACTGTCTACACTACAGGCAGACTGCCACAACACTAATCCAATTTACCTATGGGGGAATACACATGTAATTGCAAATATAGCAGGCACTACAGGTGTGTAACAGCATAGGGAAAAGACACCAGTGTGAAAGTGCATACCCACAACTGATCTCAACATGGTCACAGTCACATAATGGTAAGACTAAGTAATAGTACAGTTGATGGCCTGTGTGCACAAAAGTCATCATCATGTTTGCCACTGACACACTAACCCTACATATACTGGCCCAATTCACAGTGTAGTCTGATGCATGACTGTGGTATGGGACATGCCTCAGTTTGGCCCTACAAACATATAGACTGTTAGGGTATCAGAAACTGGAGCAGCATGCACTGTCAGATAGAACAGGACCAAGAACACTGACATCTACCCGAGTCTGTACACAGGCCAAATAACATGATCACAATACACTGCTACACAGTACAGACACTCTGTCAACAATCACCATAAGTACTCAGACCTCAGTACTGTACAGACTACAACAGAATGTCCAAGTTTTGTCCACAACTATTAGGCCTCCTTTACATTACATGCCTGGCAGTCTGATATATCACTGGCTTGATATCAGGAATTATGTCATTAAATAATGGTATACTGTACATATCCACCTCTTACTGCCTGACATATGAACAAAGGGTGATAGACTTGGGGGACAGAGGCACAAACACAGGGCCAATATTGACATATTGCAGTTATAAACTGAGAACATTGCTGGTGTAACAGGGTTTGTTGTGACATATCTCTTCTGAGGGATATGAAGTCAGTAACACACATGGATGTTAGCATTTCCTGAGTACAATAATCAGAGAATGCTACTGCATTTATGAAGACAAAAAATGTGTGAGTAACACACCAAATCTCAGGCTCCAAACTCTGGCCAGTCTGCAGATAGCCCTACAGGTGAGAGTTTTCTCAACCACATAACACTGTCATGCCAGACTTAAAATCATGCAGAACAGCCATATCCACACAAATCCTGTTAAACCAACATGATTTCAAATGTAGAACAGCAATACTTACATTCTGTTCCCATGTGTGGAACATCCCCCTCCAGTTATTTGGCCTGTCTCCACAGTGTTTGTTGTAACAGGTATTTCCAACTACCCTCTGTAATGCTGTTTGTCACACATCCACATGGTGTCCTGCTCACAGTGAGGGAGAAGGGCCAACACTCACTTGCACTGCTTATTTTTAGGGGTGTGTTTCCATGCAATTGGTTATAGGAATGATATCACTGGTGCTCTACATGCAATTAGCAGGTGGAGGACTCCAATTCATTCACAGGCCATCAGCTGATCATGAGTATTACCTACCAAAGTCAAGCTGCTGCCTATGCAAAACAGATGCATTTTCCACATCTACCAGAGAGGGGGTGAGAGAGAGAGACAGAAGGAAAGAAAGACAGGAAAAGAGAAAGAGCCAAGCATGTTTGTGTAAGATCTGTGGGTAGGGAGAGGTCTCTGGGCATTATAATGGTTGCCTATATATACATGTATGGCTGTGTATTGTGTACAACAACCTCTACGGTGTTTTACAACTGTTGGCCTTGTAATGCCACATTGGGACATATGGGTCCTTAATATGAAAATGTAGCAAAACCCACCCTGCAATGGATCCTGTTATTTACACAATCACACCAACACCCACCCAGTATACTGATGACACCCACACACACACACACACACACACACACACACACACACACACACACACACACACACACACACATGCACTTTCCAGTACTGAGTTTCAAACCCCTACCTAGCTATGTATTGGTACTATATATTTTTTTGGTATTTGTGAAAGGCAGGTCATGCCTCCTGAACCTGATCGACTTCTTTGAGGCAGTCACCAAAGCCGTAGATGAGGGTAAGGTGGTTCACACAGCCTATCTTGACCTCACCAAGGCTTTTGACACCATCTCCCATTCTGGAATTATAGCTAAACTCACTAAACTAAGTATAAATCCCTACATCACAAGATGGGTTGCCAAACTGGCTCACTGATATAACCCACACTGTAAAAGTTGCAGACTCTAAATCTGACCTCAAAGCAGTGACAAGTGGAGTACCACAGGGTTCCGTCCTTGGACCTCTCCTGTTTGGTATCTACTTCTCTGAAGTACAGGCTAACATAGAAGGCCTCTGGCTAATGAAGTTCACAGATGACTGCAAACTAGGAACCATAGTCAAGTCCCCAAATGATGTGGACATCCTACAGAAGGGCCTTGCTGAGACAGACGCCTGGTGTCAGAGCCATGGCCTCAAGCTCAATGCCAAAAAGTGCAGTGTCATCCCCATTGGTAAAACCTCTGTTCCCATGAACTACCACATAGGCAGCAATCTACTTAACACCGAATGTGTGATAAGAGACCTTGGGACCCAGGTGGACAGTAGTCTCTCCTTTGATAGTCACATCGCCACAGTAGTCAGGAAATCCTTCTACGTGGCACACATCATCATAAAAGGGTTCTCATACAGGAAAAAAGAGTTAATTGTTCCCCTCTACTCAACACTCATTAGACCCATTATAGAGTACAACACCCCTTTGGGAATGTACCTCACAAGACATCTGCAGCAGCTGGAAAGGCCACAGAAGTACCTCACAAAGAGGATTACTGGCCTCAAACAAAAGCCCTACACTGACTGCCTCAAAAAACTCCAGCTTTACTCTGTAGCATATCGCCTACTCCAAGGTGATCTCTGCCTAACATATAAAGCTATGTCAAACCCAGAGCTGTTGGACATGCTACACCTAAAAAAATTCCAATCCCTCCGAGCTACACACTCTAGGGACCTAAACCTTGTCACCACAATAAACAGGACATGCTGGAGGGATATATTCCTGTCCCAGAAACTTCCCATACTCTGGAACAGGCTACCCATCTATGTCAAGCAAAGTTCTTCATTAGCACTCTTCAAGAAAAATCTTGATAAGTGGATGGGAAATAGGAAATACACCCTGGGGATCACTTCTATGTCTCTGCTCGACAGTGGCACAGGAAAATAACTTTCTTGGGTGGCGTAAGCCAGGGAACCTTGTTGGCTAAGCTTACGTGGGCCCTTGGGCCAATAGACTAGTACCTACCTATGAACCTATGAACCTATAGTATTACGCAGTTATTGCAAGTGCCATGATGGTTATATGTTGGAGAACTGTCCAAAAGTATCTTTGAAGGTGACTGACATCAGCTGCAGTGCTCAAAGGAGGGGTGAGGGAAGGGCAGTAAGTGTGAATGACCACAAAAGCAGGTATCAACAAAAACTCACACACTCTCACGCACAAACACACGCATTTTCACAGTTGCCAGGACCAGGATTAGAACTCCTACCTAACTAGTTTGCTACACTTTGGTATTATGCAGTTATCACAAGTGCCACGGCAGTTATATGTTACAGAGCTGTCCAAAGGCATCTTTGAAGGTGACTGACATCAGCTGCAGTGCTAAAGGAGGGATGAAGGAAGGGCAGTAAGGTGAATGACCACAAAAGCAGGTGTCAACAAAGACTCACACACTCTCACACACAAACACACACATATTCACAGTTGCCAGAACCATAATTAGAACTCCTACCTAGCTAGTTTGCTAAACTATGGTATTACGTAGTTATCTCAAGCGGCACAGAGCTTATAGGACTAAGACTTGGCCAAAGGTTATTTCAAGGTGACTGACATCAGTAGGAGTGGTAACATGGGCAATGGGAAGTGCAGTGTGTGTGAATGGGCCATCAATCATTCCTCTGGAAACACACACACACACACACACACACACACACACACACACACACACACACACACACACACACACACACACACACACTCAGTTACACACAACTTTACATTTGACAGAACTGAGTATACAAATGCTACATGAATACTAGTTTTAACTATTGTATTACACAGTTATCATAAGCACCACAGACACTATAGGGCTGAGGGCTAGCAAAAGGAATGTCTACAGTGATTGACATCTGCACATCATGCAATATTGGCCATTTGGATGTGTAGTGGGTGGGACAGGCCTTATAAATGACATTTATCTATCACTGTCTGTCTCTCTCTTCCCCACAACTCTGTGTGTGTATGTTTGACATATTATAGTGTGTTGGCCTTGGATATGTGTGAGTATTCCTATCCAATGTGTGTGTAAAGCATAAATGGTGTACAAATTGGTGTGTGTGTGTGCACATGCATCTGCAAATGACAGATATGTGTAGTCCACTGTGTTGTCAGACATGGGCTTCATTTCTCTAAGTGTAAGAGCATGCCCAGTATGACCTTCTGTATTGAGTGTGTGAATCCATTCCAGGTAGGGTTGTACTCCAGTCCAGGGTTTGGTTTTCTCAATCTACACATAGCAACCTGTTTCTGCAGGATATCTGTAGATAGGTTGACAATATGGAGTCACAATGGGTGACAGATAGGGGGATACTGTAACTATTGCTGTCAATGCTGCTTGTGTTATATGGTGGGTGTTAGCAGAGATATTCAGACATATGTACTGTTTTACACTGTGATGTATTATGTCATCTACTAATGACAGATATAATTTTTTGCCCACAGTTATTTACTGGGAAATACAAGATGAATGAAGCTGAGACCAGTATTGTGGTCCACGGCCTACACATTCTTGTACACTCCTGCCATTGTGGAGGTGTAGCTACAGACACTTGCTGATGGGTCTTTGTAAATGGTCCAGCACCTTGGTAGTACGATGGCTGAAGATCCCCTTGTTGTACATATATCGACTTAACAGAATGGCCATATCCTGCCGTGGCCATACCTCTCAGCTGTACAGATTTACCCAGGTTACCCAGTGGCAGGTCTCATATATATGGTCAATTCCCCTTCACATTGTGGTTTACGAGCAGGTTTGTAACAACCTATTACTGGGTTTCCAGGCAGAGGTAGTATGGGCACGCATCAGAGTTTCAGGCTTCGCACACTCCATGACATCCATGCATCTACACCCCCCCCCCCCACCAATCTGTTATTCTATCCTCATCCTAACATTATGCAAGTGATATCTGGGAAGTATCCCTATAGTTGGCCCTTCATCCCAGCAGTATGTATGGATTGGCCCCCATTTCATGCAGTAGAACATGGGAGGCATGCTACTGGGATTTTTCAACATGGCCTTGCATTTGTGTTCTGTTGACTGTGTTAGTTTGTTATTTGGGACCCCATGAGACACCATACATTGGCAGTATGGATGAGGCAAAGGCCTCTGACAGAAGACTGTAGGCCATATGGTAGTAATGCAGGCCATCTGTAGAAGGCCAGTGTCAGTCCAACATTCCCAGGCTGCGACCCAGTGGATTCCCCCGGGATGACAGGATAAGTGTTTGAGGTGTTAATGGCAATAGTTCCTGTACATATTGACCCATTGGTCTGGATGCATACAGGGAGCAGCTTACATCTAGGGACACACCTGCATAAGGCACCTCTTTGGCATGCTGCATTCTGTGGGTATTCCCATACAGAAGTGAGGTCATACTGTACTCATTCCCAACAGCAAGGATATGACCTGTGACAAACCTGTGTCTGATGGTGGGGTGTGCTGAGTGTATGTGTGATAATGGAAGCTACTTGCAGCTGGCTCACAGATATACCTGGGACATTCCCCTTATGCTGCCTTGTGCAGGGACATAGGCAGTCTCTCATTACTTCATAACTGTGCCTTTTGTGGTCTGCCAGTGATTGTCCAGACTACATCAGTATTCCATACTACACAGACAACTAATGTGCTGGCAACCTGTATGTACAATTCCAAAGTTGTGTGCAGTTGACAGTTACATTTTATGTACTCTGTCTAGGGTACTTCCACCTGTGTACTATGTGTATGTATGGGCCCACATTCATGGCATGTCCATCTTTTAGACGGTGCCAGATATTGATATATGGACAGTGAGTATGGACGACAGCTGACATGGGTATTGCTGAGAAGCATTGTGGTTGGCATTGCAGTTGTCAGAACATGGCCCTGTCATCCACAGTACTGCCCATAGGCCACCAACACACAGCCCTCCATGCCTACAGGCTGACCACTTCCACACAATATTGAACACATGACAACCTAACACATGGACCCCTGCATATTGTACACATGCAACAATCTATTCTGTAGATTGGGCCAGCTCAGGTAATCTGTGCCCCACTGTTATTACACCTCACACTGCATTTCTACATGGGATTGGGGGGGGGGCACACCTGACAACTTTAAACATTTGCTATGACTGTACTGGTATTTCAGGTACTCTGTTGGCTTCCATTTAATTTTGTATTCTGACCTATCATGCAGACTGGAGGCATATCAGTAGTGTACAGATCTTAGGTTTTATTGACCTACATTTCAGTTTCAGACTTCTTACCCTTCAGAACTGACATACAACTGCCAGACCTGTTGTAGTCTGTCTGTGTAGGTCTGGAGGGGGGCTGTTAACCATTGCCATCAATTGGAGGCCTTAGTCCAGCCTTTCTTTATGGTCATCTATACCTGTCCTGCTGGCTGAGGCTGGTGGTGGGTATGTGAGCCGCACTGACAAGCATGTGTGTGTCCTATAGACACATATTCGAGCCACAACATGTACTGCAGTGGGATTTGTCACCTTGTCTAGTACTGGCTAGTATGTTGACAGCAGTATTTGTTATGGATTTCATGCTGCCCATATAGGTGTCCTCTATCTGCTGCCATCCCATTTAGCCACCCGATTCCCTTGCATGCTCACATCCATACCATAGATACAACTATGAGAACATACTACTACATTCAGCAATTGATAGGAAGACTGACTTACCTTGTGTCTGTGCCAGTACTAAGATGGTACTGGAGTTCTGACTATGTCGGATGCACATAGTACACTCCCTATGCATGGTAAACCACAGGTAGTGTCATGTTTGGCATCCCTTTTACTGTATGTGCGAGTCAGAGAGAGGTGTCATTCCCTGGGTCCCTACAGTGTCAGTGTATGTGCTATGTGTTGTCTCTTTGCCAAGGCCTGGGCATGCTGGGCATGCCTCCTTCTACCTACATGGGCAGGCTCCGGTAGTTCCTCCTCCAAGTCACTCTGTGCCTGTGATGGCCTTGGCAATGGTTGGGGGCTGTGTAGCCTTGCCCCATGTTGTTCCTGCTGCAGCTGTTTCCACAGGATCATATTGTGTAGCATGGCACATACTATGAACTTTTGTGTACATATAGCTGGAGAGTACTGCAAGGCTCCACCGGATATGTCCAGGCAGTGGAACCGTGACTTGAGCATCTCAGACACATGCTCTATTATGATTCTGGTTTGTGCATATGCCTCATTATGGAGTTCTTGTTTGGGTGTGAGCATTTCTGATGGGTGTCATTACCCATGGCTTCAGTGTGTTACCAGCATCCCCCACTAAGTGGCCATATGGGATGTCCCCACTGGAAAATGACTGGCACAGCTGTGTTATATGCCAGATGTGGGAGTCATGATAGCTTCCAGGGCTGCCAGCACACACATTCAAGATAATGCCCTGGGCATCACACATGACCTGGCAGTTGATGGAGGGGAAGCCCTTGTGTTTTATTTAGACCCTACCCTGCACTCCAGGTGGTGCTTTGATGTGTATGTGTGTGCAGTCTATAGCACCCACTACCTCAGGGTATTCTGCTATTTGGTGGAAGAGACACATATTGCTGGTCAATGCCTCATGGGTGTTGAGGAAATATATGTGCTTGCCAGCATATGCTGACATGGCATCCAGGAACTGATAGAGTACCCTGGATGCGGATGCCTGTGAGATCCCTATGATATCCCCAGTTGGCCTTTGGAAGGTACCTGTGGCTAGTATTCTTAAGCCTACACATACCTTGGTATCCACTGGGATGGGTTCCCCTCTGTTGGTTCTGTGTGTGAGGTGGGGCCAGCACAGCTCAACAATTTGCTGTAGAATGTCTCTGTCCACCCTGTAGTGCTTCACTATCTCCAGCTCATGTAGCCCCTGGTAGGTTACCCTGGGTCTGTACACTCTTCTCCTTCTCCTCACTGTGGGTTGGTCATCAGCATTCACATCCTCACCACCCTCAGCCTCTTGCACATATTGATGTATGAGAGCGACAGCAGCCCCTAACATTTTGTTAGTTTTGTCAGATAAAATTGCCCCATCTGTGTACACCACTGGTGTAGAGTTTGTGGAAAAAAACACACTGGAAGGTGTTTGCATAGTTTATAATAGTGTGCTAGGCTGTTCCATGTGTAATTGGCTGATTCTGATACATTTCACCTGCCTGCTATGCTAGTTCTCCTTGATTGCCTTCCTACTGCTGTTTTCCCTTCCCATTGGCTTCCCATTTAAGCCCAGAGGCGCACTGCACATACCCAGTGCTCAGATGTGAACAGAGCTGCTAGTTCCTGTTTTTTGTTTTTGTTTGTTTAAAACCCAGTGCGTGGCACACACACCTGTTTAGGCTATGTACACAGTGTGCAGGAACATCTGACACACCCCCTTCCTTAGCTGTGCTTAGCTAAGGACAAACATGAGCCACAGAGCTCCAATGAGCTTAGAGCAAGCATGACAAATCCTCTTATGAAGTCATTCAGCTCTTAGACTTGCACTGTGGTATTGCTGCACCTACACAGTTGGGTGCAAACTAACACTGAGAGGAAATCTGTGATTCAGTATCAGTCCCTTCATTTACATAAAACAGAATGGTAATTCATAGTTACCACACTCACACTCAACCTTCCTCCTTAGCAATCACTACTCCCTGGTATTGTTGTTTTATGCATGCCATTGACTATCATGGCAAAATGCCGATTTGGGTTTAAAAGTTTATTTTCCACTTTTTTTCTTATTTTCAGCCCAATCCCGTTTGCGCACTGCTGCCCTGTGCTTAAACAGCTGAAATCAGCAAAAAAAAGTTATTTTTTTATAATTTTGCAACTATTTAGCATGCCAATAGCCATATATATAGTTGTCCGATGTATCAGAAGTGTGCTGATTAAATGTACATCGAAAATGCTAACTAATTGCAAACCTGTATTGCATGTACTTTAACACAAAAGGGTGACAACAGCCATGTCTTTATATTTATGTAGTTCAATGTGATAATGGTGTGCTGGTTTAATGTACATTGTTAAAGCCAACTAACTGTAGTTCGTTGAGTGTGCTGGTCAAATATATTTTGAAAACGCCAACCTCTGCACGTGTACTACAAGGGAATGTTTAATTACTATCCTGCTCAAAGTGCTTAACTAGATGCTGTTACAAGGTAAATTGTATTGAAACATCACCTAGCCTATTTCGTAGTGCCTATTTTGCAGTATTGATTGATTTTTTGAATGTTTTACTGCATATTATGTGCTAGCCGCTCCTGATTCTTCTATAGCTCCTTTAAGACCCTTAACCTTTCCTAACTATGACAAATGTATCAGTGTTAGTGTAATGGTCTATCTAATTTCTTAGATGTTAGTGTAGTGGTCTATCTAAATACAGAATTTAACACTCCGAGTGTTTTCTGCTCTGCAAATGGTCGCAACTGAGGGTCCCAACAAAAGATTAACTCTGGATTAACTCTGGATGGGATTTACATTGCATAAGCATATTAGCGAGCTATGCATAACACATTTGCCTAAAAGAGTAGTCCATTTAGTGGGTGTAATACCTTCTCTATGCTAGCGTACTCTTAGATATGCGAGAAAAAGCATACATTGTTACAGTGCAATCCCACATGCTGGTTTATCTGTGTTTACTGTTGTAATTTCAGTATTTGCAACTTAAATAAAACAGAATATTAGCCAAAGGGCTCAAATCTCAAACTTTTTGCTGCTCTGAACATTTGTTGATTTTTTTTAACTCATGTTTGATACCTGTATGTTACTGTTGGGAGCCAATGTGTTTCTGTATTGCTTACTAAAGTACAATTTCTCTCTCAACATTCTCTCCTGTTCTCCAGCTTTCTTGCACTACATTACCCTCTGTGACTATGCCTGGCTGGACGCCTAGACTTAAAATAAAATAAAACAAGCTCTGCTGCCTCATCCCCTTTATGGGAATAGAACCAAGCTTCTCCTAGAAGGAACTAAGGAAGTATGTGCAACTGCTGCTAAACCTTTGTACTACTATATTTATTTAAAGCCCTGCTAGGTGCTTCAGTACACTCCCTTGCCAGGAAAGCCAGCAGCCAAACCCTTCTTAATTCTGTATCTCCCATACTTGCCCCTCTTCTAGCTCCCTGATTTACACTATCCCCTTCTCTCCTCAATACAATCCAGTCCAGGGATTTGCCCTGGTGGAGCCACAGGTGCACTTCAGCATTTGTCCACTAGATGGCACCCTCTCCCCACTATTTTTGACTTCCCATATCTTCACTTTACTTTCTTGTATTCTGTATAAGTTCTAACTTCTCTATTTTTTCTCTCTCTTTTTCTGAAACATCATAGTCCACTCTATCCTACTAAATCCCTGTCCCCTGTACTTACCTTCTGCAATCAACACTCCACTGATAGGTTCTCATTCTTATCCTGCCTTCCTTGGCTCTACCCACTCCATTCGCCCTGCGGGCTCACTCCGCTCCCCTACCCTGCCCCCATATCCTACCCGCCCCCAGCATCTCTACATTTATTCCTTCATAACCACACCCAATACACTACCTGGCCAATTAGTCTCCATTACTCTGTCAACACCCACTCCCTTATCCTGTCCATATCAACCATCACTCAACTCACCTAGAATACCCTACCTGGCCAATTAGTCTCCATTACTCTGTCAACACCCACTCCCTAAACCCATATCAACCATCACTCAACTCTCCACTCCGTCACTAATATTAGAGGCTTACCTGCTCCTCTGTAAATACAACCCTCTTGCACCTATAGATTACTCAGCATACAACCCTCTTGCACCTATAGATTACTCAGCAACAACATACCAACTCTTAACAGCCCTATTTACCATGCTTTCAAAACCCTCATCCTTCTCCATTTTATTACTACTTCTCCTCAACATATCCTATATTTACTACCTCACCCAGCCCATTAATACTAACCACTCACAATCCTGCCATGTAACCAACCATCTTACCTCACCTCTCTTATACTCACTCACCCCAATATCTCCCCACCTATATCCTATTAAAAATCTACTCTTTCCATATAAACTTATTACCCCTCATAAACATTCTACCCCCTTAGTAACTAACAAATCCTTCATAATCATAATTAAGCCCAACCTACATTCTAAGCAGTCCAATTACCTCTCCAACCTAATCCTATATCTAATTACCATTCTATTATCAGGAGATATTCATCCTAACCCTGGACCCCCACCTCATCCACTTTTGACAAGTCCATACTACTTACCTCTTTAAACTCCCAAAGTATAGTTAACAAAACCCCAAACCTCCATGCCTGGCTTATACATAATAAACCTGACATCCTATCTATCTCTGAAACTTGGTTAAAACGCCATATAAAACACTCTGAAATAACACCACCCAACTATTCTATCATTAGAAAAGATAGATCCCACAAAAAAGGGGGAGGAGTAGCTCTTCTATACTCATCCTCCTTGTCAGTTATTCCCTATAACAAACCTATTCCCCACTTCAATAATGCTGAATTACTCCTAGCACTACTTCAAGTTAACAAACACAAGCACATATGTATCGCCTCCCTCTACATCCCCCCTGGTGACAATATTTCTACACTCGAGGACATCCTCTTCTGGCTCTCCACCAACATTAGCAATGAAACAATAATCTTGGGAGACATGAATATCAATTGGTCCTCCATTCAGTCTCCCACAAACCCACTTAACATCAACCTCTATAATTTCTCACAGCTAATTAACTCCATAACCTGCCCCTCAAAAAAACTCTCTAGTGGCAGTATTCTAGACTGGATTTTAGTCCCTCATCCCCATTATTTCTCTGACAGTGGTACACTTCCCGATCCCCTTAGTGACCACTTACCCACCTTCACACATTGACTCCCTTCACCCTTACACCGTACACATAATTATATTACTATTTGCAACCAAAAAAACTTTAACCCAGTTACCTTTTCTAACTCTCTAAAAGCAATAAATTGGAACATTCTAAAAACTCTACCTCTAGATAATGCTGTTGCCCACTTCAACTCAACCTTCTTAAACCTCCTAGACTACCATGCTCCCTTAAGGACAAAAAGAATAAAAATCAAAACTGCCCCTTGGCTAACCAAAAACACACTAGCAACCATGTGCCACAGAGATAAAGTTTGGGTACATTACCAGAAAAATAGGACTCCCCCCATCCATAATGAATACAAAACACTTAGAAATAAAGTAAAAAAGCTCATCATTACTGATCGACAAAATTACTTTTCTATACTCCAAAACAACAATAAAACAAACCCTCAAAAATTCTGGAAAGGAATTTCCACCCTCCTTAATCCCAGCAAAACAGACAACCCCAGCCCAGACCCCAATGCTCCTGACATAGATTTGGCTACACAATTTAACTCTTTTTTCATTGATTCTATTTCCAAACTAACCTCATCATTCTCTAAAATCACCACACCCTCCACTTCACCCCCATCCTCTTCTACAAACAATCTACCCTCCACTTCTACTTCTACACTCATTTCTTATCCATCATCATCACCCTCAAATACCCCCTCTTCCCATTACCCACCTTTCTCATTAAAACCTATACCCACATCTACCATAAAAAAACTCCTTCAGAAACTGAAGCCATGCTCTAATGCTCCAGATAACATTCCTTCATACTTTCTTAGCATAGCTGCTGAAGCCATTGCCTACCCCATCAGCATTCTAATCAACCGCTCTATCCAAGAAAGCATAGTACCCCAAATTTGGAAAAAGGCTTTTATCATACCTTTACATAAAGGTGGCAATAATAACAATATTACTAATTTCCATCCCATCGCTATCCTGTCTCCCATCTCTAAACTCCTAGAAAAGTGTATCCATCTACAACTCCTACCACATCTCTTAGACAATCACCTACTATCTCCCACACAACAATGGATTTAGACCCAGTCACAGCACTATGACAGCCCTCCTCTCCTTCCTGGAAACTGTAAATAAAGCCCGGGACTCTGGTCATATTGTTTCTACCCTCCTACTTGACCTCTCTAAGGCCTTTGACACTATCTCTCACAACCTACTTCTAACTAAACTCTCTAAGCTTAACCTATCACCTTCCTCTCTGAACTGGTTCTCCAGCTACTTATCCAATAGATATCAAGCAGTAAAATGGAAAAAGGCCACCGCCTCATTCCTTAATACCCCAACTGGAGTTCCCCAAGGTTCCATACTGGGTCCCCTCCTCTTTAATATATTCATAAACGACTTCCGCAATTCTATCCCTTTCTCAAATATCATCCAATATGCAGATGATTCAACTATTATCTGTGCTGCCACATCCATCCCTACACTCCTAAAGCTTACACAAGATGCATTCTCAACCACTGAACAATGGATGAAAAAAAATCACCTAGCACTTAATGCCTCTAAAACCAAATTCATGGTATTTACTCCCTCTAAAGTCACCTCTTTCAATACACATTCTCTATCACTAGCCATAACAACACATCTCTGGAATTGGTGTCAGAGGCCAAGTTACTTGGGGTCCAAATTGACAGTCAGCTTAAATTCAATTCCCACCTTCAAAATAACTCATCAAAAACTAGGCATGCTCTACCGACAAAAATCGCTATCTCACACCCTCCATTAAAATCACTCTCTCTACCTCATTTCTTATCCCCTCCCTTCTCTATTTCCCTCCTAACTAACTTACAATCTTCCCTTAAAACACAACTTTCCTCTTGCTACAACAAAATCGCCAAGTTCGCTACCAGCCATAAGTCCTCCACCCACCACTGTTCTTCTCTCCACAAACTAAAATGGCTAGAACTATCCAATCATCTCACCTATACTCTACTTACTCTTGCACATAAGTTCATTTTCAACCCCTCCCTCTGCCCCTCCCTTTCCTTTGCCTTTAAAATGCACCTACCTGACAGAGTACTAAGGTCTAACAACCAAAACCTAATAGAATTGTACAAACCAACTTGTCCCCAGGTAAAAATCTCCTATCCTATGGTCTAGCATGTCTCTGGAACTCTCTACCACCATCCATTCGTACCACCTCTAACCGCTTTATATTCAAAAAATCTCTTCACTCACATCTAGTATCCCACATAATGTACACTGGCAATTCCCATTTTCTTTTCTCTCCCCCTCTTTATACTGGCAATTTCCATTTTACTTTCTCTCCTAACTCATACATCCTTCCCGTGTACTTACTAAGCTATTTACAAAGAATGTATTGGAATGTACCTCTTAAGTGCAAGCTTCCTAAGATGTAATGGCTTTTCAGTATTTATACTGTAATGTTCCTTTTTTACTAGTCTGTATCATCTGTAAAGTTCTTCACTAGTCTGTGCTATTTGTAATGTTTTGCTCTAGTCTGTAACATTTGTAAAAATTGTAATCTAAAACCTATTGTAACCTTGCTTGTTTTTGGAGCTTTTCTCCCCGGGACTCCATTGAAAACAGGTTCATCTTGGCCCAATGGACTATCCTGGTAAACCAACTGCAAATAAAATAAAAATAAATATATTTAGCCATTGGCATGCCTACTCCATTGAATACATGCTTTCTTTGGAGCTGTCATGCCTCTGTTTTGTTATTTGCAGAAATTTATTCAGTTAGTAACTGAATACATTTCTGCAGGTTACACTAATCCTGCACAGATGTCTGCCTGCTTCCTGGATCGCTAATTCACCTCATTTGCATGGTTTTCACCTGCAAATGGGGTAATTAGCATACAGCAGTGGTGTCCATGCAGGAATAGTGTAGGAGCGCTCGTGCACATGCCGGGAGCTCGTTCCTGGATCACTCGGCAGCCATATTAGGTGCAGCAGCTCTTGCACTATTGCTGCACACTGTGCAGAGCTTGCTGAATCCTGGGGCTTATTTTTACTCTGTTCAAGCAAGCTTCTTGTATCTACCAATACTGATTTTTTATATATATAACATGGATGATTTTATACATTGTACAAGGATTTACTGTATATAGGCACACCTGTTTATTGCTTTTTCTACCACAATTTTCGGGGTCTATATCACTTTGGCGAACTCTTAAAGGTTTGAATATTATATGGTCGACACAATATGATTGAACTTTTAAAAGTTTGAATGTTTCAACAGAGATCTCCCTACAGTGTGGAATGGGAAGATCTCCCTTTTCTGCACTGTAGTGAGATCTTGGAGTTGGTATATTTAAAGAGCGGGGGGGTGCAGTCCCCCACATGGGGATTGCGGGGGGCTTAAACCATTCAGGTAGGTTTTTTCTTTGGTTTATTTTTTTATTAGATTTTCAAACTTTTAAAAGTTCGATCATATGGTGTTGACCATATGACATTCAAACTTTTAAAAGTTCGATTATTTAATATAGACGCCATTTTATTTCTATTCTGATTATGCATATCTATTTTCATTGTTTATACTGATAGCTTTCTTTCATTTCTTGGGGCTTTTCCCCCATGCTTCCGCTGTAAAGGGGCCACTGGCCCAGTTAGACTAACCCAGCAAAAATGTAAAATAAATAAAATCCTGTTATTTTATGACTTTATGTCTCTCTGTACATAAGACACTAACTACTGGCGTAGCAATTTCAATGATCTATGCTACTTTTGTCTTCTTTTCATGGACTACTTTATCTGGGTTTTCTCACAACTATTTTTTGAACTTTTGGTAATGGGTGATCCCATGTGATATGAACTTCATCGTTCTCTATAATGCTTTACGGCTCATGTTTCCAATACTTCTCAGCAACTTCAGTATTGTAATGTTTGCACAATTCCCAGTGCAACAGTCTTGCTACATTATTATGCCTTTCAATATACAGGCCTTCTGCCATTATGGTATCACACACAGAAACAAGATGTATGACTTTTCCCAGTTCTGTTTTACAGAACCTGCATTTGTCAGTTTCTTCTACATGCTCAATGGACTTTATAAATCAGTGTGTACTTAGCCCACTATACTGGGCCGCCTATATTAACCTTTCATCTTCTGTTTTAAATTCACCTCTTCTTAACCTTTTCTAGGTCATATCCTGATCAACATGAGCTTGTTCCAGGAATGTTCTGTACTTGCGACTACATTTATACATTTTCCTCATTTCTTGCCTTCTCATCTATATTCTTTCTATTTTTTTGGCACATTCAGTTGCTTCTTGATTTTTATCTACTTCTGGTTTGTTTTCCATTTCTGCTTGTCACTGGAATTCTCTTCATGTTTCAAAACTTTCACCATGTTTGGTTCTGATAAGATCAATGGATATTTATGCAGCCCTATGATAGCAGATCAATACATGTAATCCATTTTAAGGAGGCCCATACATCCTTCAGTACAAGAAATATATAAAAGTGTGAAGCATTTTTCTTGTTTTCCTGTCCAACTGATGCAATTTCTTTTGGGGCCAGTCAATCATCCCAAAACTGTAAGTTAGAATAGGAAGAGCAAATTGGTTTATAGCTTGGATTTTTTGTGAAGACCCACAGCTGCAGGAACAAGAACTCAAGAACTCGAGATGGAAAGATTTGGGAGTTAGATGACTGAATGTCTCAGTGTCCAGGGCGAAAAGCTATTTAAGTCTGCTGCTGCTCTATTCCGAACTCAGAAGAAACAGTAAAGCTCGTATTTTCATTCTTGTAAGAGAAGGTAAGTTAACAAAGTCTATGTGTGTGTGGGTGGGTATGGGTGTGTGTGTGTGTTGTATTACAAGGATCCGGCCTGTTCTCTCTTAGTGCAAGAAATCATTTTGTTCAAACCAAGCATAATGGGGGGACAAAAGCCAAAAATAAGGACAGAATTTAAATATTGCCCTTGTAAACTTAGAAGTCTAAGACTAGAATGTATGCCATTATTTAGTGACTTCGATCCTTAAGCAATTGCCAGAAAACCATGACATTTATGAGGCACCCTGGTGAGAGGTACGAATCCTCCCCCCCCAATCAGATGTAAGTGTTGATAAATACATTAAAAACTAAGCTTATAAGATTTGAGAGACCTAAACAGAAAAATGAATATTTAGCACTGTGATTGAAAGTGTAGAGTCATTTAGGAACCTGGTTATATGGGTAGATCCAGCTTTGAGTTTTTCTAATCGTAGCAATCCGTTTGTAGATAGTGATACAACTAAAGGTTATATAGAAAGATTCAGAAAGTCTAGAAAATCAGAAATGAAGTTGTTGTTAGTTACATTAGACCCACATTCAGGTTTAAAATAACAGTATGGAAACCTTATAAGAATTTCACAAGTGTGAGTAACCTGCAAAGAGTATGGTGGAAATATACCAAGGGTATCCATGGATGTGAAAATTTAGGTTATTGTGAAAGACTGAAATGTCTGAACTTGTACAGTGTCGCATGTATATATTTAAGAGGAGACCTTATTCAAGTATATAGGGCATTTAGAGAGGCAGTTCTGATGGATGTAAAAGATCCCTTGGCAAGGTACCTATTGAAAAGTGGCACAGTGGTGCAGTGTTCAGTGTTGTTGCCTCACAGCAAGAGTTTCTCTGGTTCGATTCTTGGCTGGGGTGTCTTCTATGTGGAGTTTGTATGCCCTCCCTGCATTTGCATGGGTTTTCTCAGGGTACTCTGGTTTCCTCCCACATTCCAAAGAGCATTTCTCCCTGGGCCTCCTCTGAAAATAGGCTCTGTCCTAGTTGGACTTTCCCAGTCAACAAATGTTAAATAAAATAAATAAATAAATAAGTTCCCTGATGCTCTGGCCATACTTTCCATAGTAGTATACCACCTCAGCTCTCCCCTGATGCGGCTACCAACCTAGTGAGACTAACCCAGTCAACAAAGGGTAAAAAACCCAGAATAATGTTATGTCCATTGCCTAGGGCCTGCATTATACCTCTCAATCAAGAGAAATGCAAGTCCCAAAATCAGGGGCAGATTTTATTTATTGGTCTTATAAACTAAGTTATTAGAAAAAAAAAAACAGGCTTTGTGTTGGCATGTATTTTCTGAAAAAATATGCATGCAGCCCGAAGCTGAAATGTTTCATAATAACCAAATGAGGAACAGAACAAAAATATAACTGGCATTGCATTTCCTCAACAAAATTGCTCCAGTGTTAAAAGGTTAGCAGAGCAACGTATTTTGCATTATCATACATTTCCAGATTGTTATGAAGTCTGGAAAACAAATGTCTGTTTACTGAATGCAGTCCACAATTACTTGCTGGAAGGCTACACAATTAAAAAGGGAAACTATTCAAAAGTGGGGATAATTGAAAACTTTGTATTAAAGTTACCATGGATACTTGTTACATTCAATAAGAATTTCTGTAATAGACCCATTCAACATGGGACATTGAGGAGCATCAATTTTAACAATCAGTGTTCTTTACAATGAGCTTAGATGTGTGTGTGTGTGTGTGTGTGTGTGTGTGTGTGTGTGTGTGTGTGTGTGTGTGTGTGTGTGTGTGTGTGTGTGTGTGTGTGTGTGTGTGTGTGTGTGTGTGTGTGTGTGTGTGTGTGTGTGTGTATACAAGAACTTGTGATGGCATGTGTGTGTGTGTGTGTCTCTGTGTGGTGGTGGTGGCAGCTTGTGTGCGGTGTGAATGGACCTCTGTGAGACTGGTTACCTTAATGCGGTAGCACAGGAGCTTGTTGCAGTGGATGACTGCAGTTAAGTGTGACTGTGGACATCTCAGAAGACTGAATTTTGGTGGGGTGGATGATTTTGGGGTGAGACAGCATGGATGCACTAGTGGCAGGGCAGCATGGATGCTTTGGGGGAGTAGCAGTACAACACCTTATAGTACAAATTGAAAAACCTTGTCTACATCCCTGATTGGTGGAAAAGAAAAGAAATGCATTGTTCTTTTGCTGAAATTGGAAAATGTAGAGTCAAAATAGTACATTTTTCCATTTAATGTTGCCAACTCCTTGCTCACTGAAAATGAATTAAATACATAATTGTAATAAATTTCCCACAACATGGCCGGCAAGTTTTCTTTGTCCTCTGTCACAAAATCCCTCTAAAAATGTAATCTACTCACACCACTAGAGTAAAAAGGTTCTCTAAGAAACTGTTCCCTGTTGAAGTGAGGCACACTGTGTTTCAATGCACAGCTGTCATTTCATGAACCCTGGTCCACAGTCACTTCTGGATATGGTGTGGTTACTGAAGAAGAATTGTTTGGAACTGTTAGTCAATTTAGATGTCGTCTAATGCAAGTGAGTGTTTGACACTACTTTGCTGTGCTGGAACATTTTTTGCCAATGCTTGTAATGGTTCTGTGCATTACATTAATGCAAGCACTTTAAGTGTCACCTTTATCTTGCAACAGCAGTGGGAAATGAGATTGCTAATTTCTGTGCAAACAGGTGTATCTTAGATGCATTCTTTTTTGGGAATATAAGATCTACATTTTAATTAATCAGAGAGATAAATAAAAGGACAGCTGTGTACTGCTCTACAGGTTTCAAAAAGGAATGAGTAAACAACAGTGCCTGATGTGAAAGGTTTCCATATTGCACTATATAATTATACAGGCATTCACATCAAAAAGACATTTTTTGTTCTACAAGGACTAATAAGTCTGAGCAAGCCAGGCTGATCATATGGGCTCTTCTGGATTTACTGGCTTGAGTTGCACCAGTAGGCAAACAATGATTGGTAGGATGGGTGGCATTCTGACGTTAAAAAATAAAACATTAAAAGCATGTCCTATTCAATATATAGATATCTAATAAATAAACACACACGTATCAATAGTTTTGAAAGAATAATTCACTCATTTATTCATAATGACACAATCCATGAATGCATGAACTGCACTATTTACTAATTTTGTCATTGGCTGAAAGAGGTGGATTTACTGGGGGGGTGCTAAACCACCCCCGTTATGTCCAGTCATCTCTCAACTGTGCCACTTTTGGAGGTATGCTGTAAATGCCTTGCAAGCGTATCTCCTGAAGTAACCGTGAACTGTGAGAATTAGTTCCTTGTCAACTGAGACTCATAGTCCAATAATGTTCAGAAGTCACAGTAATCCTGCTTAGAGGTTACAGGAAGTGAATTATTCCTTCACAGTATAGTTGATATATAGCAGGTAGTAGGGTAACAAAACAAAGTAAAAAATTCTTTTAAAAAAGCTTTGTCATGTTATCTTCCCATTTTCATATAGGAATGCCAGCCTGTGTAGCTGCTTTTACAGTCAGAAGTTTTAAATTGCTAATGAAGCACCAGCCCACAACCTGGATTGTTAATTAGCACTTTTATTTATTCAAATAAAAAATGCTGAAACGGGTAGTAAGTCCATACTTGTATTTAATCAAGGTTTGTTGTTTGGGGTCAGGGGGATGTGTGAAAATATCACCAGTGACATTTTTTTTTTTGAGTAATGGGGAAGGCAGTTGGTAAAAAAAAGTCGGCGAACCTCATAGAATAATTTCAACACTGTATGCAATAGGAGAGTGGCAAGATTTGGGAGTCTCAAATGGTAAACTTTTATTTGCTACTTCTTTAGTAGCAGCATGCTTTGACATTTCCTAGATTTACAGCTCAGTTTCCTTGCTTTGTTTAGGTTAGTGATTCATACTGCTGTGGAACTGCTTTGCCAGTTAGATTTATTTCTAGTACAATTGCCATTTTTTTTAATTTATTTTTGTTGAGCTGCAAGCCTTCCTTATCTGTGGGTTCTACTGACCCCTTCAGACCTGTTTTGCTGGCTTGAGTTGGGGGTTGCTGGCTGCTCATCTTAGGGCTGCAGTAGAAGCCTGGATCATTTTTCTTACGTGCCTGTGGAGATCCAAAGTAAGGAAGAGTAAAGTAAATTAATTATTACCTGCATGTGTCTCACAGAGAGGTGGACAACATGTGATCTTTCCTTCTAGTTTTGTATTATACTAATATTTTATGAGCATTTTTTGTTACATTCTAGTTGGTTCCTTCAAAGTTATGTACTAGGCCATTTGCATAGCTAACTAAGGACACTAAAACTCTAATGCTACAAAGAGACAAAACTTGGAAACTCTACAATAAAAATAAACACCCAGCTTCATTCCTTCAATTTAAGAAACTCCGCAATCTCACTAAAAAACTTATCACACAAGATAAAAAATCATACTACACCAAACAACAGTCTACCCTCTCAAACAATCCCAAAAAATTCTGGAATTCCATCAATTCCCTCTTACACCCAGGTACTAAATCCAATCCCTGTCCAGACAACAATAAGACTGACAAAGAAATTGCAACCCTTTTCAACTCCTTTTTTTACCAGCTCCATAGCTGAACTGATCAGATCCTTCTCCAATTCCACTCCCAGCCCAAACCCAAAGCCTTCTTCACCTTCCTCCCCCCACTCCTGCTCCCATAAACCCCCTCCCACTTTTTTTCTACAACCTGTGTCTACCACCTGTATCAAAAAACTTCTTTCCAAACTCAAGCCATGCTCCAATGCCCTCGACAATATTCTTTCACTCTTTCTCAAGCTCGCTGCAGATGGTATTGCCATACCCATCAGCATTCTCATCAATAGATCCATCCAGGAATCTTATGTTCCCAAACTCTGGCGAGCTGCCTACATTCTGCCCCTTCATAAAGGAGGCAAAAATAATAGCATTTCTAATTTCCACCCAATAGCCATTCTTTCCCTAATTTCAAAAGTCCTTGAAAAATGTATCCACCGGCAACTCATGCCCCACCTCCTCAATAACCATCTCCTCACTCCTACTCAACACGGGTTCCGTCCTGGCCATAGTACCATTATTGCTCTCCTCTCTTTCTTAGACATTGTCAACCATGCCCATGACTCTAGAGATATTGTCTCCACTGTTCTTCTTGACCTGTCCAAGGCATTCGACATGGTATCCCACACACTCCTTCTCAACCACCTTTCTAACCTCAATCTTTCCCTCAATTCCCTTTCTTGGTTCTAAAGTTATCTCCCAGATAGATCCCAAGCTGTGAAATGGTATACAGGTACCTCTAACTTCTTACCTACCCCTACCGGAGTCCTTCAGGGTTCTATTCTCGGACCTCTGCTCTTTAATGTCTTTATCAATGATTTCCACTCTGCAATTCCTCATTGTCAAATTGTACAATATGCAGATGACTCCACTTTAATCTGCTCAGCCTCTAGCTTTTCCGAGCTCCAAGCCAAAACCCAACTGGCCTTCACAACCACAGAGAATTGGATGCTTCAAAACCATCTCTCCCTCAATGCCAATAAATCCCATATTATTCTCTTTTCCCCCACAAAAGCCCTGCCTCTTGATAAGCCATCCTTCAAGATCTCCAGCCTCTCCCAGTCCCCAATAGAAGTTGTTAGTTGTGCAAAATTACTCGGAGTTACCACTGATGAACACCTGAAATTTAATACTCATATTCAACTAAACATAAAAAAAAACATCAGAAGCTCGGTATGCTTTACAGAAATGCTAACTTTCTATCTTTAGCTACAAGACAAACACTCGCCTCTACCTACCTTCTCCCTTCTCTATTGTATGGTGCTCCTCTTCTAACCAATCTCACAGCTTCTATCTCCTCAAAACTTGAAAGATGCTACTACAAAATCACCAAATTCGCTACTAACTCTACTCATTCTGCACACCATTGCATCTCCCTCCATAGTCTCCAATGGCTAGAACTCCCTAATCATCTCGATTACCTCCAACTTACTACTGCACACAAACTAATTTTTAAATCCACCGCTTGCCCTGCACTATCTAATATCTTGCCCTTCTGCACTCCTCTTAGGCCCCTAAGATCAGGCCACCAAAATCTTCTTTCAGTATATAAACCTAAACGACCACCTGGCCACCTCCTACTTTCTTATACTATAGCAAAAAATGGAACTTGCTTCCTCCCCTTCTAAGAGTCACTACAAGCCATGAACAATTCAAATCTCTTCTCCATTCTCACCTCTCCCAAAACTGGAAATGTAATTGTATACTTCCTACCTAGATCCCATTACATCCCAGTTCCAATTTTCTCCCTCTTGTCCCTCTTCTTTCAACTCTCTCCTCAGCTCCCCACCCTCTACTTCTTTATCTCCTTTCTCCCCTGCTTAAACTCTATATATATTCCTTTTACATCCTCTCCTCCACACTGCCTACATGCCTATTCTCACAAATGTATCTTTTACCTTTTTCATAAGATGTACTTTTTCTACTCAAAAATAAAATGAATCTTAGTCTAACTGTTCTTTTTTATCTTCCTCCTGGCATCTCTTTCTCAAGCTCGCTGCAGCTGGAGAGTTGATTAATATTAATTTATTCTTTGCACCTCCTTTTTCCTACACTTCTCCTCTGATTTACTTCTTTTGCATTTCATATCTATGTATAATTTCTTTTTTTTCTCTCTCTTCTATGCTAACAATACAGTTGTATAAAAATGTTATTTTTTTGCATGTAAAATTGTTAAATGTGCTATGTTTTTGGAAATTGTTAAATGTGCTATGTTTTTACAACACAGAGCCTTATGTGTGTAATGTATTTGTAACATGGAGCTTTTCTCCCCAGGCCTCCACTGAAAACGGGCTTTCTGGCCCAGTGGACTTCCCCGGTTATCAAAGTGGAAATAAATAAATAAATAAATTTGAGAGCATTTCTTATCACACAGTACTGGCATTTACAATATGCACAGTTTACGTTTTTATGTGAACATTTCTGGTGGTTACTTTTTCGTTTTTAATTTGTGCATAGAATATATTAGTTTTGAACATTTCTGACTACTTTTTTGATAAGTTCTGTTTCGTTTGTGAGTCTTTATGCCTTCTCTTTCCTAACTAGTGTGTACTTCCTATGCCTTGCATGGGAGGTATTGCCTTAGATAAACAGGGGAGAGTGAGAATGGGAGACAATATGACAGAGAGCATGCAGATGGATTGTTGATAAATGTGTTGTACTTTAAATGGGGGAGGGGTGCTGCAGTCCTGAGTATATCCTCCTTTGGATGAGATGTGTAGTAACTACAAACATGTTGTCGGTTTGCCATCCATTCCCTTTTGCAACATCATCAGCTTACAGCTTTTTGTTTTTTTTGTGACATAGGCAATTCTTCAAGGGCAGCAAGCACTGTACTTGAAGATGAAATAAAGTTGTTTGCCAACAACAGTTGGTTACAGATCTTTTTATGGTGAAACTATTCAAATGACTTGCATCTGCAAAGATTGTGTATATTGACTGATATTGGTGGATTATACTGATAGACGTTTGAGTGGCCTTTATTGGAAATGTTCTGAAAAGGGCGGTTTTGTCATGATTGGATCATATGTTTTGTTTCACTGCTTGCTGGAAAAATGTTCAAAACTACAAATTTAAAACACACTCTAAAAAGTGGTGCTGTATTATGCAAGGAATATAATTTAATATGATCAAAAGGGTGAATCAAGTAACACATGCATGTATGCATGATCCTAAAATGTGTGCGGCCTATGGTTTGAAAACCACCCAAAGGTAAAACTTGTCTGCCACTGGCCAGATGCATGCAGTTTCAATGAATGTGATTTTCAAGGCCAGATAAGTTTACTGTTAATGCTAAGTCTGTTTTCAATGTGAGAATGTATTGTTTTGTTTAGAAAATGTGCTATAAAATTTGAAGTGCAAGTTTTAAATTAAATCCAAATATCTATAATCAATGTAGATGTAAAGAAGAAAATAATAAACACACTGAGTGGTTTGAACAGCGTTTATGGTAACTGGGGAGAAATGGCCAAGAAATGGGACAATGGAATGGCTTTGGGGAAGTGCTGTGGGAGGAGCTGATCAATTACCCTGCCTAAGGCCCCATTTGAGCATGATCCAACTCTGGATGTCACAAAAAGGTGAGTCATTTTCCAAAAATATTATGAACATATGCCATTTGTTAAAATACAATTAACTTGACCAGAAGGCGTTTATATGGTATTCCATGGTATGGAAAGAATTAGTAAAAAACTACAAGAAAAAAAATAGCAAAGCTAGGGTTTTTCACTGTATGATACCTAAAACCTCCTGTAATAAAGGCTCATGGGATATATGCAAATGACCCCTTAAGGACACCATGTTTCAGCTACAGTATATGGCTTCTGCATGTCAATAGCTTTTTACTTTTTAGGTCTTAATGGATACATTTTGGCCAATAATGCCAAACCCCATTAGCTGTGGACATGCATGTTTCGCCCTTCTTATCATCTCATCAGCACAGCATAAGTGGACTGTCTGGCTACACTTTAGGACACCTTTGACTTTATTGCAGGAGGTTTACAGTATCATGAAGTGAGCAAATCTAGCTTTGCTATATTTTTTTTTTGTAGTTTTTTACTAATTGGTTTGTCTGCATGACTTTTTTACTTTGGATGTTAATTGAGATATTTTGCAGACACCATAATGGTTATGGATATTAACTGGATGTAAAGACCCTGTGTTTCTAAAGTGTAGCCAAATAGCATATGGGTCATCTCCAGATATCTCAGTCTTTACTAGTTGTCATGCCTCACTTTCAGTGTATTTCTCAATGAGAACTGTAACTACTTGATACTAAGCATCTCCCATCTTATGTCAGAGCTGCTCCCAATAAGTCAGTTTTATTCACTTCACTTTCTGTCTTCAATACATATTTCTCTGCACTAGTGTCTTACTGTATTCAGTGGGCAATAACATCTTCAATCAGCTTTGCATATTAAGCATGCTAAATACCTATTTCAGTGTCTGCATCACCAAACAGATGTTCTGCATTTTTTCAAAGTACTTCAAACAGCCAATCATAAAAAGTCCCTTTGAATATCACATGCCAGTGAGGGCAACAGTTCTTATGTTGCAACATGATGGTATGTTCAGCAAATATAAAACTTAATTTGTAAAGCCTCATAGCAAATGTGAAGATCTGGTACATTTCTCTCCTAATTGTAGTTTCATAGGTAGTTAGCCTTAATGCTGAGGGGCCATCAAGAATCTCAGCCCCATCACTCAATACTGGTGGGAGATTAACAATGTCTCCATTAAGTAGACTTCCCCCTTATGGCATGGTGAAAGTTTGTGGTCTTTCATTCAGTAGTTCAGATTGGTTTTAAAGGTTGCTATGTAATTTCTCCACTTGATATATAAAGGTGGCCTAGTCCAGAAATGGAGGTATACAGGTTTATGTACCAGTCATGCTGTTTGGTGTGTTTGATATTTTAGTATACATTTAAGTCTCCAGAACAGGTGTTTGTTTTAAAATGTTTCTATTTAGGTGAATGAGGTCATAAAATAATGGGTTCATAAGCAAGGATCAGCCCTGAGAAGTCTATCTGAAACAAAGTATATGGACTTGGCTTTTAGTCTGTCTAGTGAAGAAATTTTTCTGCATTTTAAGTTTGTTTAGTGAGGTACATGCTGAATTGGGCATTATATTCAATGATGACCCTAATAAGGAAGGAATAGAGTGGTACTACAACATCATTAGGCCATGGTGGGGTAATACAAAGGATATGTTTAAAACTAAAGGATTTTCTAACAACCACAAAGGCAAGGTGGTCAATAAAGAGTCTGTTATCAATACAGGCAGCCAAGTCTCTGACTGACCCAGATTTAGGCAGATTACATGTAGGTTTTCTATATTGCTAATGGGGTCTGAAATATTTTATTTTAACAAAGCATCTTGTTCATAGGTTCATAGGTTCATACTAGGCTATCTGCCCTGGGGCAATTATAAGCCTAGCCCGATTCTGTATGGCTTACGCCACCCCTTGATTTGAGTATACTGTGCCCTTTTTAAGGTTTAGTTTACTGTGCCTCTGTCTAATAGTGACATGGGAGTAATCCCTGGGACAAACCTACGATCCCCCATCCACCTATCGAGATTCTTCTTGAAGAGATTCAGTGAGGTGCTCTGCCTCACATGAACTGGAATTCTATTCCAGAGCGAAGGGAGCCTCTGGGTTATGAACCTGTCCCTCCAGCAAGTTCTATTTATTTCTGTGCTGAGGTTCAAGTCCCTCGAGCGTGTGGCTCTAAGGGATTTAGATTTACTGAGGTGGAGCATGTCCATTAATTCTGGATTTGACATAGCTTTGTATGTCAGGCATAGATCGCCGCGAAGTAGGCGGTATGCAACTGAGTAGAGCTGGAGCTTTTTTAACTGAGCAGCATATGGCATCTGTTTGAGACCCTTGATCCTCTTGGTGAGATACTTTTGGGGTCTTTCTAATTGCTGCAGGTGTCGGGTAAGGTACATCCCAAAAGGGGCATTGTATTCAATGATGGGCCTGATGAGGGATGAATAAAGGGGCACGATTACCTCTCTTGATCTAGATGTGAAACCCTTCGTGATGAGGTGGGCTATGTAGAAGGTCTTTCTAACCACTTTGGCAATGTGGTTTTCAAAAGAGAGATTGCTATCAACTTGGGTCCCCAGGTCCCTAATAACTTTTTCTGTACTTAATGGGTTTCCGCCTATGTGGTAATTTGTGGGCACATTGTTTTTGCCAAAGGGTATGACTATACATTTTTTGGCATTTAGCTTTAAACCATGGCGCTGACACCAGTTATCTGTCTCTGTGAGTCCTTTTTGAAGGATGTTTGTGTCAGCTGGAGAGTTGATTATGGCACCCAGTTTGCAGTTGTCTGCGAACCTGGTGAGCCATAATCCTCCCACATTTGCCTGTACCTCGGAAAAGTATATACTGAACAAGAGTGGTCCCAGGACAGAACCCTGTGGGATGCCACTTGTGACCGGTTTCGAGTCTGACATGGCTCCAGCAACTCTCACTCTGTGGGTTCTGTCTTTGAGCCAGTTTGCAACCCATCTTGTGACATAGGGGTTTATATTTAAGCTGGATAGCTTATCTATGATGCCCGAGTGGGGTATTGTGTCAAATGCCTTTGCAAGGTCCAGATAGGCTGTGTGGACTACCTTCCCTTCATCTATGGCTTTGGTAACTGTTTCAAAGAAGTCAACCAGGTTCAAAAGGCAGGATCTGCCCTTGACAAAGCCGAACTGGGTAGGATCTAGTGTCTGTAGGTCCCCAATGTCTTTGTTTATGAGCTCCATGATGATCCTCTCCATAGCCTTGCAGACTAAGCTAGTCAGGCTTATGGGGCGATAGTTTCCAGGGTCTGTAGAGGCTCCACCTTTGTGGAGTGGGACCACTGTTGCTGTATACCATTCTGTGGGCACATATCCTGTAGTGAGGCTGAGATTGTATAGCTGTTTTATTTGAGGGATAAGTTCCTCTTGTAGTTCATGTAGGACGCAACCTGGGATGCCATCTGGTCCCATGGAAGCAGTGTTTTTTGCTTTGGAGAGGGCAGCCTTCACCTGAGCATCTGAGATGTTTGGGAGGCAGCCCTCTGCCGGGATAGATACTTGCTCTTTTGGGGGGTGGAGGTGTGTATTTAAAGCATACATTACTAAACGTTTTTATTTCTGAAATCGTAATTAAAATAGGACATGCTAGTCACATAGTAGTAACTAGGTTACTGGTTATTTGACTTGCAAACCTGAATACCCTGAAAAGATGAAAAGGAAGACGCTTAAGGTTTTTAGGTTTAACACAGACAAATTCAAGATGAAACTAAAACAACATTGTTAAGAAAAGCTCAGGAAGTATGTAGTCATAAGATATTTATATGGAAATATCTGTTTTGGTAATGTATAAGATTAATAAAATTACTAAACTGAGTATTTGCTTTCTAGGATTTTTTCATAACATCTACTTAATTATTTTGTTACTTTTACCTAACTGAATTTCACTATTTCCACATACATCATTGTTTGCCAAAAAAAAAAAATTACTTAAATTTACTTATATTAAGCATGGTACTTGCTATGGCTAATATCACCACCAGTGGAGTGGGTTTATTTCCTAGGTTATAACAATGCACGTGTCAGCTATGCTATGGAAAGGGATTGTGACTTTGCATGGGCATCCAAGAATCTCTTTCAGGCATATGTTGAAAAACACTTGTATTGCTGTGTGCTGCACAGGAATTACCTGTTTCTATTATGACATCCACAGCAAAATCAAGTGCAACTGAATGTATATTGCTGTCTTTTCACACGTGATATCAGAACATCATATGGTGATCTTTCCATGATCTTTCCACATCCCCCAAACCTAATGTCCGACTTTCCCAATCCCAATGAGTCAAGTAACCAGACTGCGGCCCCCTTTTTACAGATTCCTGGATCCGCCACTGCTACCATTCATTCACACAAGTTTAAATAACATATGTAACCATGACATCACTTCCTGAAATTCTTAAAGCTGCATTCCACATAAAATTCACTTCTCAATGCAAATGTTATAAATGCATTTAAAATATAAGATAAAAAATTCAGTGTTTAGTGTAAATGTAAAAATATGCACACAGTCACACACAAGACATTTGTTTTCTGTCTAATGATTTTAACTTTAGTACACATTTCATGGAAGTGTATTCATTTAGACCCGTAGAAGCTTGGGCATTCAGTCTGAGTTGCCACAATAATTCTCTCTCCTCTAATCTTAATGGCCAAGCCCCTCCCAACATCTTGTTGTACTTGATCAATTACTATATACCAGAATTTGTGATCAGGGTACTCTATAACATATCTAGCCAGGACATTAGTATGATTAGCTTTAAATATACTATACTCACGTTCATAAATACATTGTTTTACACAACATTCCATTTTTCTGATATAGAAACTTGGGCATATCTGGCATTGAGCCAAGTACAGAACACCTTTTGTTTCACATGTGTATTTCCCATTGATGTTAAAAATCTTGCCTCCTATTTTAAATTTTGTTGCAACTTCTATATATTTATAATAGTCGCAGTGCCCACATTTTTTCATACCCCTATTTGGTATGTAAGATTTTATTTCTGGATTCTAGTAGATTTTTCAAATTCATGCCCCATTTGAAAATAATTCTAGGTACATTGCCTAGTTTCTGATTAATTCTGATATCTTCATTTATAAAATCCCAATTTTTGATTAAAATATTCCTAAGTGTCCTGGCATAATTTGAAAATGGGGTAATGAAGCTCAAATTATAAACAGTATTGGACATATTATGTCCTATAGTGACATCCAGTGCTGACACACCTGATATTTGATGTCTAATATTTACAGTGCCCCGGCTGAGTATTGCCACAAAATGCCCCACTTCCCTTTTTCTGGTGACTTCCTTAATGACATCATCCACCAATGTTGTTGGATATGCCATCTTAATAAACATCTGTTTTAAAAGTTCACATTCTTGATAATAATCATTGTCCAAAGTCTCCATTCTAGCAGCTCTAACTATTTGCCCCTTTAACACAGGCCTTTTCTGGTGGTTGGGGTGAGAACTGCTGTAATGTAGGAAGATGTTCAAATATATTGGCTTTTTATAGATGTTAGCAATATATCTACCATTGACATTGTCCTTGGCTAGTCTCACATCGAGATAGGGGATGGAGAACATATTAAATGAGGATGTAAATAGTAAAAAGTTTGTTAATGTATTAATTTCATTGACAAATTCATCTGCCACCCTCTCATCACCTTTAATGATGACAAAAATGTCATGCAGGTATCGTGTGTACCAATGGACCTTTTCTTTAAACATGTGATTTGGAAAAAGTAATTCATGCTCCCAATGAGCCATGACACACTTGGCAAAACTGCCTCCACATGGTGAGCCCATTGCGACACCAGTTTTTTTGGATGTAGAACCAGTTGTAGAACAAAATAAAGTTGTTTGAAAGAATGATTTCCAATAAGCATTCAATCAAATCAATTTCCTCAGAATCTATCCCTTTCTTAAATAAGAATTCTCTAGTCCAAGAGATACCCAATTCCTGGGGTATGACTGTATAAAGATCACAAATGTCAATAGTAAGAAAATTATAGGTTTCAACAAACTTTAAATTATTAATAGCTTCCAGAAAGTTTCATGAATTGGAATATATTTGCGATTCCCCATTCAGATATTTCTTAAGTTTGGAGTCTACAAGCTTAGCATATGCATAGGTCAATGATCCCCTCCCATACACAATAGGTCAGAGGGGTGGGTTACTTAGGTCTTTATGTACTTTGGTGCTCCGAACATAACCGGATACCTAGGTGCTCTCATATTTAAATAATTAAATGTGTCAATATCAATAGTAGCTTCCAGAAATAAATCATTTATTGTTTTAACTCTCTGGTAAGCTATATTTATTTAATTCTTAAATGCATCAATATAAGCTTCGGCTTCTGGTATGTTTTTTACTCTATTTTTATAATCATCATCATCCATAAAAATCAACCCCCCCCCCCCTTATCTGGTTTCATTACTCTTACGCCCTGTAATTTCAAAAATTCTAAAGCTTTTCTGTCACTATCCATGATATTTGATCTACTCACGGGATGCATAGGCTTATTTAAAGATGCCCTGATATCCATCTCACATATTTTTTCAAAAAGGCTTAGGGTAGTTTGTAATGGTGGATTAAAAATGCTGCTCACTCTACAGTCTTGTTCAGTATAACCATTGTTGCCCAACAAAGCTATCAAATTTAACTTACGCAAAAAATTTGCAAGTCCAGTAAAATCCTAGGCAGGCCCGCCCATACAGTGGGTACAAAAGATAGTCCTTTTGCTAAGATATCAATCAATTTACTTGGGACATCAAAATAAGAATAGTTGTAAATCTAAAAATCCCCAGTAGAATTCATCAGAATTGTAGGTACTTTTCTCTCTGGGGGTTCGTTCCTTCCATCATCATGTTGTATATTTACAACTAATGCCATCTCTGATTCTGTTTCCTCTGTCGTCGTCTTGTTGTTGTGCCTTCCTGTTGTTGCACTTGTCCATTTATCCTGCCCCTCTGAAAACCCTGGTCACTGGTTGGTTGACATTCCTCTGCTGGTCTCTAAAACAGTCACTACACCTCATAGGTGCTTGTGCTCCACCCTGAACTTGAGTCTCTTCCATCTCCTCATTTATGTATGTCTCAGAGATCGATCTATCTTGTTGGTCACCCAAATGCATATTTTCACTGTTATATCCATTCTGGAGTTCGGGGGGGGGGGGTGAATAGGCCTTCCCATTATCATAGTCCCATTAGTCTCTTAATAAGTTTTTCATTTTAACTTCCCTTAATTTCACCAAAGTACCGTTGATGCTGGTGAAAATCTGGTAAAATTCATACTTGTACCTAGGAAAATTCTCATCTGTTTTGATGTCATTTTCTAATGTTATTAAATCATTTCTCAGCACAACAATCTGTCCCTCATACTGTTTGATGAGCAACTCGAGGAACTCACAGCCCTGTGTGTCAAATAACTGCAAGAATTCCAGATGGAAAGGTGAATTCCTCACTAAGCCTGTAGGAAATTTCCATTGCCTAAGGCCTTTTGGTATATGCCTTCTTTGAATACATTCCTTGACGTATGCAATTTCAAGCTGCAGTTTCCCAGGTTTAAAAAGTTTTTGGTCAAACACTTTTAAGTTGAACACAATTTTATCTTACCCAGTTCTATTGTTATCCACACTATTCTGTGATAACACACTCCCATTATTACTATTCAAAGTAACAGGAATGCTTAACCATTCAGTTAACAATGGAATCAGTGTTATCACTGCTATTTCCAGCATTTATTTGACCATTAATTCTCATTTATTCATCACTAGTATTTTGATTCTGTATATTCACAGTACTTTCACTATTATTTACAGTCAAAAGCCACCCATTCAAGAATGGCAAATACCTGGAATGCATGCTGAGTGGAGCTGCAGAAACAGAAGCATAAGTTAAATCCACATAGCGTGGCTGTTCAGCCCTTGCACCAGTTGTTAAAACAGGATACTCCACAAAAGTTGCAGCATGTAATTTCTTCATGAAATCATCCGCTCTCCCTGTCAGTTGTTGAATAAGAGCAGTCAACTCTGCAATAGAAACATTGTTGCTGTTTGAAGGTTCACTAAGTCCATTTTGTGAAAATAGCGCTGCTGATGCTGGAACTTCTTCATTCATCTTACAAAATCAGCTGAAACTAACCAAATATTAAAACAAACTTCAAAAAACAAAAAAAGATGATGATAGTTCCAACAAGCACAATTTATTGTTAGTGCTTTCATCTGCTACAATCAGTAAACTTCTTCAGACATCTACCATTCATTCACACAAGTTTAAATAACATATGTAACCATGACATCACTTCCTGACATTCTTAAAGCTGCATTCCGCATAAAATTCACTTATCAATGCAAATGTTATAAATGCATTTAAAATATAAGATAAAAAATTCAGTGTTCAGCATAAATGTAAAAATATACATACAGTCACACACAAGGCATTTTGTGGCAATACTCAACTGGGGCACTGTAAATATTAGACATCAAATATCAGGTGTGTCAGCACTGGATGTCACTATAGGACATATGTCCAATACTGGCTATAAATTGAGCTTCATTACCCCATTTTCGAATGATGCCAGGACACTTAGGAATATTTTGACTGAATGCCCAAGCTTCCCCGGGTCTAAATGAATACAATTCCTTGAAATGTGTACTAAAGTTAAAATCACTAGACAGATAATAAATCTGTAGTAGACGAAAGTACTAACAATAAATTGTGTTTGTTGGAACTATCATCATCTTTTTTTGTTTTCTGAAGTTTGTTTTAATATTTGGTTAGCTTCATTTACAGTTATGTTTTTAGTATAAAATATACAGTTTTAAATCCTCCACAAAAAGAAGATGAGAAGTTTTTGCACTTTGTTGTTTGGGAGCCAAATTGTAACCATGACCTAAACTGTTAAGTACACAACTTAATGGGTTAAGGGCAAGACGAAAGAACAGTGGTAACACAGAGTCACCCTGGAATATCCTTGGGATAATAATGTTTCCTTTATCATGGCTTAGTTGTAAAGTGGTTTGCCACTGTTTTATGATCACTGTAATGTAACTGATCAATGTAGGGTGTATCTTATACATCTGTAAGCACTCCTTTATCCATGAATGTGGGTTGCTCTCAAATGCTGTTTTGTAATCTATCCATGCCATATTTAGATTTTTCCTCTTTTTGCAATTTTCAATTACAATTGTATTTAATAACAAATGATCCTTTGTTCCATATAACTTTCTTTTGTTACCCTTTTGTACTATTGCCATGACTGAATTTTCTTTTAAATGATTATAAACTCTGTCAGTATCAATTTCAGTATACAGTTTATACATACTTGGAAGGCAGTTATTGGTCTATGGGGTGTCCAACCTTTTGGCTTGCTGGGGCCGCATTGAGTGAACAGAAATGGTCTTGGGGCCGCATATAAAATATATCATATAGTTAACTCTTTTGTTGCTCTGGAAGACCACAGTCGACATCCTGGCTGTACTGTAGGTGCATTTGAACAATGAATAAATGTAATAAATGCCTAATATTTGCCTTAAAATTCTAATTATCATTCTAATTCTAATTCTCTAATCTAACAGTTAACGCTAACATCTTAGTTAATATATATATATATATATATATATATATATATATATATATATATATATATATTTACAATAAACAGATATTCACTACAGCACTAGCATTTCTCACTGGAAAACCATTCCAGCAGTCCAACTACATAAAATGTCAACATCAGCAGTCCTACAATACTATAATCCACAAAAATAACCCAACAAATTTGCAGTAAAGTAAATAATTCACATTACTGACTTAATAAAACAATTCTGAATAAGCTACAAGAGGGTCTCACCCAAACAAATAACTGGTGACAGAAATATGGCTTCAAGCTAAATGCCAAAAAATGCATCATCATCCCCTTTGAGGAGAGTGATGTCCTCACAAATTATCACAATAATAACAATGTTGTAAGCACGCAATAAGTCATATGGTACTTGGGCACCCAGGTTGATAGAAACCTGACTTTTGACCACCACGTTGTCTGCGTTGTAAGGAAAGCTTTTTACATGGCCCACTTCATTAGTAAGGATATCTCATCCAGGGACAAGGAGGTCATAACATCCCTGTATTCTTCCTTTACAAGAGCCATTATTGAGTGCAATGCCCCTTTTGGCATGTGCCTCAGCAAAATACCCTGCCAAAAGAAAGACTACAACCATTTCTGACAAAAAAGTACAAAGGACTAAGTTCACTTACTTATCCAAACAGACTAAAAAGCTTTTTGCTTTCCTCTGTCTCTCACTGACCCCTATAAATTTCATCATTGGCTTGCTTTCCAGGCTAAGAAAGATCCTGCCTTAAGAGACGTTCTCTACCTCAGAAATACTGGTTATACTTAAAACGCTTACTACAAAGACCATAGCCTTCACTGCAATATATACAAGCCACTTTTCATGGACAGGTTCTTGACACAAAAACCTTCAACTTCTGTAAAAAGCTCCTCTCATTATCAAACAATATAGTTCTGCAACACGACGGCTGGATGGATAGCCATAAATGTAGTCCATGGGTAAGTAGCATATCCTTCATCAAACCAGATGGAAAATCCACATACTAACCTTTCCCAGTTGGATGGCTAAGATCTAATATTGGTTACTCAAGTCTAGTTGCCCAAGAAGAGGGGCATGTTTAACTAAGAATTCCATTTGCAAAATTATATTCAGTATACATATTAAATCTCTCTCTCTCTCTCTTACACACACACACACACACACACACACACACACACACACACAAGCCCCTACTTTTAAAATAGGCAACCTCAGTAATCACATGACACCAACTCACTGAATGAAATTGTCTGGATGTCAAAATATCTGAAAAAAAATCATAATAGAGATGGATTCATCCATGTAATTTCCAACCACCAAAAGGACCATCAATAAACCAACAAACAACTGCTCGGCAAAAAGTAAATCAATAAGAAAACCATAAACTATAATGCTACATACTGGTGTAAACATATAACTTGTGTCAATCCCCAGGTAAATCCATACCAAAAGATTGTTTCAGAGCTTCAGCTATGTACAAACAGCTTTCTCCTAAAAACTTAACTCATTGATATTTGCCTTGCTGTAATTATAACTGTAAAGAAAAAAAATGTTTTTAAGTTTATTCTGTACCTCAATGATTTTTACTGTTACGAGATGTAATCTTTGCCATATTGTATGAGTACTACATCCATAATTTGCTGTCTCTCTCTCATGTATTGTATTATATTGTTTTGTGTTATTTTTGGAGCTTTTCTCCCTGGGTCTCTGCTAAAAATGGACCTGTGTCCAGTCGGACTTTCCCGGTAAACAAATGTAAAATAAAATAAAATAAATAAAAATAAACTTCCCTCCAATCTAAAGCCATTTGACATTCAGACATTTTAATTTGTGCAGAAGTTACTCACAGACTGAAAGTTTACTGAGCTGTAATGCTGACCTTCGCTTTTGAAAAAAACAAATTCCCAGACTTTGTCAATAGTTCAAAGTCTCGAGAGGATTATTTATTTATTATATATTTATTTATTTTTGGAAAACATCTTTAAAACTGTTAAACTGATTACACACCCAGAAACACAGAAAAGTTATTGTGATTATGTAAAGCACAGACTGCTGCAAGAAATCAAAAGTCACATTAGCACTCTATGCTTATGTCCGAACAGATGACTCATACCTGCCAATTCCAAAAGAAGTAAAGTAGCTTAATAAGAAGGTTATTTGCAAGGTTACATGGTAGTTTATATTGGAAATAAGCAGAGATATTAAAAAGGCTATGTTTTTCATAATTATGCCGAAAAGTCTTCCAAGGTAAATACAACTTCTGATTTAGTAGGGAACCATACCTCTCAACTTTAGAGCAAGAAATCTGGACAAAGCGAAAAATAAAAGTGGGATACAGGCCCAAAAATAGTTGTGCATCACAGACACCACTGAAACAACTGTAGCTGCAAACATTATACATCACTTATAATCTATTTCATTATTGTCAGTTAAACATTTATATGGCTCATTCAGTCCTGCCTTCTTTTGCATCAAAGAAAACCATGCTTTGAAATGACAGATGCATTAAAAATAATAAATAAAACACATTGCATCAACATCCTGCAACTTCCTACCTGCAAGCAACCACAGAGCTTTTACTGAAACTAGGGCTGCTTGTTTCCCCAGAATGACAGCTCTCTCTAATTAAGTCTAATGGTATACAATCTACCAGTATCTGGACTACCTGAAAGAAATTAAATTATAGCCTGTAAATTGAAAGTACACTTTGTTTAATTAAACTATATTTCTAAGCCCACTTACTATATTTTTTCAGTAACATCCCAATATCCATTTCCAGATAACTTTACAAGACACTGGCAGTGGTAGACTTGGCATCCTTCAGAACCCCACAGGCCCACGCTAATATATTGTCCATTAAATTTAAATATCCATCCACTGTAAATGGCAAGAAGCTATGTCTTAAAAAATCTACTTCTGACATGCGTACCCAAGTATTAGGTTTTGAAACAAAGAAACATATTCTCCACAGTCTGTAAGTCTCTGTCTTTAATAATCATCTACTGTTGCAGCATTCCAACACATAAGCACACACATACACACTAAAATCCCCAACATTTAAAAAAATGACATTATGCCAACTTGATTTGCCAGTATTGATGATCCACCAAAGCTATGCTTACTGTTGTTCAATCTACCACTGCTTAGAACCCACCAATGAAAAAACAGTACTAGGTGCTTTTTTGTTTGTCTGAAAAAACAATACAATTTTATATACTACAGACCCACATAGTCAGTCCACTACTGAACCATTAACCCTAGGCTGCTGTCTCATTCTTACTCCCTGGAACTGCATTACCTTGGATGACTACTTTTATTTCCTAAGCAAAAGACACAAACTGGAAGATGAGGCAAAAATCCAGACATTCTTTGAAAATCCATACAGTTAAGAGGTATGCGTTCATGTTCAATACAACACTCTCCCTGTCAGGAAAGCTGCAATTTAATTAAAGTGTACTCTTAATGTATGATGTATTTGTGAGCTAACTTGTTTGTGTTCAGTAGGTAGACTGATCATTGTTAGCCTCTTTGTGCATGCATCTCTCTCTGTCATGCACACATATATACACATACACACACACCCTTCTTCTACTTTCACGCACACAATTCTGCTTTCATGCATGCAGTCACTCACTGCGTACTTATCTATTAACACAGGTAATTGCTGTCTCTTTCAAAGGCAACAGCGGCAAATCCATACATGAGTCCCTCTTCAGCGAGAACACACACACACACACACACACACACACACACACACACACACACACACACACACACACACACACACACACACTAACTGTTCGGTGCAAAATAATGGCGTAAACACACGGACCCTTTTTTGGCTCAAAAACAAAACTAGAAGGGTGCTTTGGTGCATGCACACACCGACATTAGCATAACAGGTCACGGGAGTGAAAAACACAAAACAAAAAAAAGTGTTTTGGGGCATGTGTACATCGATGTTGCAGTTAGAGGTTGAGGGCCGCATGGAAGAGCTCTGAGGGCCGCATGGGGCCCGCGGGCCGCAGGTTGGACACATCTAGTTAGGATAGCTTGTGAGTTCACTGTTAAGGAGGAGTATTATTTTTCCTCTTGTTAATCAGGTTGGTGTTTGTTTGGAGTGCACATATACAGGTAAGTATTTCTTACTCAGGGTAAAGATATGAATACTTTTAGCCAGAAGTTAGGTACTGCATCTGGGCCTGGGGTTTTCCATTTAGGAGCTTTTCTTAGTTTTGTTTCAGTTTCTCTGGCTGTTACTTCATTCCATTTCATAGCCTGTACATTTGAACGTTTTACTGTTTCTTTGACTTCTTCCATACATTCAGCATCTTTATTATGTTTTATTATTATTATTATAATGTATTATTATATTTATTATGTTATTATGTATAGGGTCTTCATAGATATTTCTCCAAAACTGTATATTTCTTCCTTTTTGGTGGTATTTCTATTCCTTTTGCTTTGTCTCCCAATTTTCTATAAAACTTTTTGAATCATCTTTAGTTTATTATTTGCAATCGTATACGCCAGATCCTGGTCTGTTCTAATACTGCACCTCACTTTTATCACCTCAGGGAATCAATAAACTCTGTATATACTTAGGGTGAAGCCTACATGGAGTTTACATGTTTGTGTGATCAGCAGGAGTGCTAACTGCCTATGCATACCACATATCACGCTTACACGGACACAAGTAAGGTTTCATGTCCAGCAATAGTCTTACTGGCCAGGAAACTGTGTAAAGGAGCATGAACATATTCAGATATGCATCCAAGTTTACCTATGGTCAAACTTGTTCTGCAAGATTGCACAGACAGACACAGTGACTACCAGGGTTTAATTTAAGGCAATGAATGCAAGGGTCTATTTCACAACGTCAAACTAAAACAAGTTTGAACGTTGTAATATCGAACCCTAAAGTCTGAAAGTGGAAAATAGCAAAGCCACGGCACATCAACTTTTTTCCCAGGGAAAAAAAATTGGTGGGCCGTTTTTGGGGTTTTACTATTTCCTCCACTGTGGTGTGATCTCGGAGTTGGTATATTTAAGTAGGGGGGTGTGGGGGGCACAGCCTCCCATGTTGAGGGGTGTGGAGGGGAAGCCCCCCACTTCAGTTTAAGTTTAAGATTATCACAGAACATCGATTTTTTTCCCTGGGAAAAAAATCGCTTTTCTGTGCTTTCGGGTTTGTTGGGTTTCGGACAGTAGGGTTCGATATTACAACGACTGAACTTTTGTAAGTTCAACATTGTGATATAGACCCTGAATGCAATACTAACACATAATAGGAAAGTCTGCACAGTGTAAAGTACAGTACAAACAAGTTTTTGGCCATACTGAAATAAAATTTTTTGTTGTGATTATCAAGGGTTCATATGCTGCATTATAAATATACCAGTCTGGGGAAGTATGTATATTGAGAAGGGCCACAGACGTAAATGGTAGGAATGAAGAATGGGTAAGAGGATAAGTGAAACATGGTAATGTACACCAGATAAGGGCATGATAATGTAAGTACACCCCAAAGACAAGACAGTTGTGGCATGAACAGTAATCATATATGTATATAATACAGTACGTACTGCTGATTACACCTCCTGTGTGGGCATATTCATATCATCACACAGTTATTGTATATTATCTGACTCTCAGACAAGGTCACATATCAATGGAGATAATTGGTTGTGATATAAGCAACCTGACATGATCACTGGAGAGGACATTTATAAAGGACAGTATATATAATAGGGGGTAGGTGCATATTGTGAAGACATGCAAAAAGATTTGCGGGAATATAAATGTAATGTCAGCATAGGTCTCAGCCTAGTAGGACACATAACAATAGCCTTATGGACAGCAGTAGACAGAAGCACACACAATCATGGACAATATCAGAATAATAACACCACTCATCTGTTTCGCTGACATAAAATATGTGATTGTGAGTTATTTACATGTTCTCCATGAATGCACTTGTACCATTGTAATGATTTGTCAGTAATCTATAAGGGTAATCAAGCACAACTTATTCAAAAATTACCACTTTTGGTAGGTGTTAAGAGGGACACTGTTAACACCTGTAGTTTACATTATGAGCAATCCTGGCTAGTTGAGAGGTTTGCATGACACACATATGCCACAATCTGCACTTGCATGAATGTAACCCATGCCATCAGTGTTGTCAATGAGCTATGTATGCCACAATACACACTTGCAAGAATGTAACCCATGCCATAGATATTGCCAATGAGCTATGTATTTACTGAGTTGATCACAGGAAGATGTATGACACATGCATCTTGTATAACACCTTGAAGGGAAGTCTGCACTGTGCTCCTAATGGTTATGCATCACAAAGAATATTTAGATATATACAAAAATATGTGTGGAAACTCACTGTGGCAAAAATGATACACTTAAGTAAATTATTCCTTGGAGATGTATATTGAGGTACATGCAAAAAGGATGCAGTGTACTCAACTACTTGTGTGATGAGGGCTGAGAACAACAGGACTATAATGTCTTTTGATGTGGATGGCCTGCCCATACTCAGGAGTTGTGCTGCATACATACAAGGGATTTATCATCACTGTGGTCACATGCTCTTGGAAATTCCACTTACTATTTACCTGAGTATCCAGGTCACGTACGACTTGGTCTGATCCTAAGGTTGCGCTGTCTATTGTAATTAGCTTGTGTATTTGCTTTCAAGAAAAAAAATAATCATGTTTTTTGTTCATTTGTAGTGTGTCTGAGGTGGTGGTGCTGTGGTAGCGTTGTCACCTCACAGTAAGATGCTGACCGGTTCAACTCTCAGCTAGGGCTTCTTCTGCGTGGAGACATGCATGAATGGGCGTACCTTCGTTGAAGTTGTGCATTAGGGCTGGCAACTCAGCACGTACAAATCAACTGCCAATTATTAGCGGACCAGAGTTCCGCTGTGGCAACCCCTAACCGGGAAAAGCCGAAAGACACAACAAAAAGTGTGTCTCCATGGCTGTCGCAACAATCATTTGTGTGTTAATACTTTCTGCATTATATCAATAGCGTTCTTGGATTTAATGATTATCTACAATTTGCAGTCATCCACAAAGCTGGTTAGACAAAGGATGTGCAAGTTTGCTTGACGTATGAGACTGAAATACTGAACAGGAAAGGGCCTAGTACAGAACCCTGAGGTATGGACCTGGTCATTAGACTCTAGCTAGAGATGACATCACACAATTTGACATTATGCGTCCTATCTGTGACCCACTTGGTGATGAAAGGCTTATGCCCACTTCAGACAGTTTCTCTGCAATACCTGAGTGTGGATTTGTGTCAGATGCCTTGGCCAGGTCAAGTTATGCAGGATGACAGTCTTTTCCTCATGCATGCCCTTGGTGACCTTCTTGAAGATGTGAAACAGACTTAACAGACATGATGCAGCCTTAACAAGTGAAAAATGGGTTTGGTATACAGTTGGGCAATTACCTGTGCCCTTTTTGATAAGGTCCATGATGAGTTGTTGGTCTGCCTCACAGATGAGGAGAGTCAGAATTATTGGTCTATAGCTCCCTGCACCAGGTGATGGATCCCCCTTGTTCAGATGGATGACTGTTGCTGTACACCCTTCTACCAGAATGCAGGCTGTCTGGAGGCTGTGTTTAAGTATGGATCCAACTGTGTCTGCTAGGTCAGATTTTAAGTCATGGTATAGGCAACCTTGGACGTTATCAGGGCCCATTGATTTGGTGTTTTAGCCTTAAAGTGTGCACAGATGAGCTGTTCGCTCCTGAGAAAATAAACTGAGTAATGTTTGCATGGGGACAGGGGATGAAATCTGCGACAAACTGTCAGCAGGTTGTCTATTTTCTCCAGGTGAGTATGACTGGTGTCATCTACAAACAGCTCTGTGCTTAATTGTGTATTCTGCTTAACATTTCACATTTATTTCAATAAATGATTTGTGACAATGTCTCCAAATACAACTTTGGTTATGCTTCACATGTCGCACAGCGGAACTGTTCACACAGTCGTACAACTCTACCAGTGTCACATAGTTACATCAATTACACAACATATGCCTATATGTCTTTCATTGGAAAGCTGTGTTCGAGTGGCCTGATACTATATATGGACACATTACAAATGAGTTGGTTGTGACTCAAGCACAACAGTTACTTACACAAATGGTGACAGCCACACAATGGTGCTGCTGACCACCTCAATAATCCTTGGGAATAGCAACACAGTTGTGCATACAGTGAATTCCACAAGGTTGTAACTGAATTAAAACATGTCATATTTTTGTGTCTATCACAGCATTAAAACATATGGATGAAATAAAATTTATGTGCCCATGTTTAGTGATGGTAGGTATGCACATGCATACATGTGCCATACTGCCAGTGTCACTGTAACAGTTGAATGAGAACTGTGTAGAATGCTGATCTGCTCCACTACAGAAATACATGCCGTACTAAGCCAACAATATACATAGTATCATCCCGTGTCAACAGTTCTCAAGAGGCATATTACTACAGCTTTTATGGAAGGAACATGCGATCAAATGGCACCAGTGACCAGCAATACATTACCTCACATCACAGATTGCAAAACCCTCTTGTAGGCCTAATGTACATCCACACCTCAACATAGCACATGTCAGTGACAGCAACATTGACATGTGAAATGTTCATACAGTCATAGGATATTACTAAACTAACAACCAACATCACACAAAATCCTATCCATTATTATACCATTTAAACTACACTCCCTTTATCTATATGATGGAGGATAGTAAGGCTATGTGCATATGTGTGTATTTATTTGATTGCATTACATGCTGCCTCTGTCCATGACAGAATTAGCAATCATACATCCAGTGGTCTGGAGATGGCTTTCAGAGGCTCGTGGATGGACTCTGCTTTATGATGTACATATGAGGACATCCTCCATCCCTCTGCAGGAAGGATGTCATGTGGCCATAGGGGAAAAGGGAATATTGAATCCATGTAGCTATGTTAAAGATTCTCCTTAGTGGTAGTGAAATTAAAAGCAATTCAAAACATCATACAATGACCCTATTGTACCACCACACACACACACACACACACACACACACACACACACACACACACACACACACACACACACACACACACCAGTAGACTGGGTCTGATTTGAACATTACAGCTGTCTAGGTATAGAAGCCGAACTCTATACAGTGTAACACTAACACGACCACATATGTCTGACTTTAAAGATGTTGGGAAGAGTATCTGACATGGATGTGGAGTCACATCTTGGTGCAAAATTGTATAAAATATTATTTGAATGTATATTCACTGAAGTTGCCTGCTGCCAGATTAATACCCATATATATATCTAGGTAAAGTAGCTTGAAAACACAGCAGTTAATGTTATTTGAGAAGTGTCAGAGTGTACTTTATACAGGATGACATCATCAGTATATGTTACAAGAAGATGTCCAGAGGAGGGTCTGACCTAGCTGTGGACTCACATGTCATTCTAAAATTGTCATCATACCAATTGTTGAATGCACACACAAACACACAAACTAGATAACCTCAGTGACAGTAGAACCCCTACATGACTATCTACAAAGCACAGCACTTAACGCAAGTGCACAGCACAAGTTTGGTTTTTATGGTATCAGAAAACACTTCAATAGCTGATGATATCAGCAGTGTCTGTTAAGAAGATGGTACTAGGAGTGTCTCACATGCTGGTCTAAAAATGGTATGTTGAATATCAACCAGAACACAGATAGACACACACAACACACACACACACACACACACACACACACACACACACACACACACACACACACACACACACACACACACACACACACACACACACACACACACACACACACCAGTTGATTGCAGTGAGATTAGAACCCCTACCTAAATAAGTACACCAGCTAAAGAACTCAGTGCTTAATGCACACGTTTGACTTTTAAAATACTGCTGGACAACATATAGTGACTGAAATCATTATTGGATGTTTGAGAGAAGATGTTGGGATGCATTATGAAATAAGTGGGTAGCCATGTATAACTATCAAAATATTTGCACTCCATGGGCCTGACTTGCTGACAGCAGGATACACAGTTATGGTCTTCTGATTACACATACACACCAGCTAACTGCAGTGAGATTGAAACCCCTACCTAACTAAGAACACCAGCTAGAGAACTCAGTACTTAATGTAAGCACTAAGGTGCAAGTCTGACTTTTTCAATGCTGCTGGACAACTTATAGTGGATGACATCACCACGGGATGTTTGAGAGAAAATGCTAGGAGGCCTGTATGAAATGGATGGGCAGCCATGTACAACTGTCAAAATATTTGCACTCTATGGGACTGAATTGCTGACAGTAGGATACACAGATACTCTCTTCTGAAGTACGCATTTGCCTTGTCATAGTGGTCTCTATAGATGCTGCCATCATCATTATATAATGCGGTTAACACATCCTGTTATGAGAGTGGTGGGCAAAGTGAGGATATACTATTTCCTATTGTGTTTCCAATGTGCAGGTATACTTTAAGAGGTGGCTTTTCAAACCAGATGCAAACAGCTGTCAGTGATGCATATAGCAGAAATGAGACATATGCAGTTGTTTCCCAGGATATTGTGTACATTTAAAATGTCACATACAGACAAATAGATTTTTTGTGATCATATTTGTGTGTTCATATTTGTGAAGAATTGTTGTCCACATTAATACAAGTATAAGGCAATCTGAATGTGTATTGTCATTATAAAGGTGTACAAGTTATGTAACAATGCATTTTTTGTATTTATTTCTGTAGTGTAGTTGATATTTGGGAACAAGTACTGACATACCAAGTTTCAAGTGCATGGATGCAGGTAACACATGACTGAGTGTAAATATGTGTTCAGCCATTAAAAAGTGCCTTCCCTTTGGTTGTGCTTTTACATGGACTTTAATGGGATGAAGACTAACTAAACAGCAAACATAAGCAATACATGCTAATAACACTTTCTATATTACACTGCCGAGCAGCTGGTTTATGCGAGTGATGGCTAAGTGTTTGCGCATGTGAGATACACATTTAAGGACTTTAGTTGAACTTGAGAAGTACTTATCCATTCAGGCTATGGTGGGCACAGCTAACAGATGCTGTTGTGCTCATAACTATTTCTTTTCAGACATGTCATCACAAATTGCATAGCCATAAAAAATATTTACACTGCTTTCCCCATTTGCGTGTAGTTAAGTGACAACAAAATGTACATCTCCATTTTGTTCAGAAAATTATAAGATTTTTATTAGTTTGCTTTCCTCCTGGCAAACTCGTTAAGTGGAGAGATGCAGCAGTCAGCACTTTGAACAGTATTGAGAGGAAGAAACTTACCTGCTGCCTTCTTATTTTCAGCACAGTTGATACAAGGTTCGAATCTAGTTCTAATATTTTTGCAAATGTATTTATGATGTCATTAAATAATTCCATGTGATAATTATTGGAAATTTTGGAAATAAAAACAAACAGTACTCAAGTGATTTATGTCAACAGTACACATATGGAGTTACATATTTATACAATCACTATAAATAAATATTTTATAAGAAATGTTTATATGATTGCCTTTATTCTACTTTAACTGTGTGTTTGCTTAGCTCAGTGGGTTTAAGCAGCATTCTGTGGAGGTAACCGCACCATGCCATAGACCATGAAGAGCCATTCACGGTCACTCAGCATTGGTGCACGATGACAAATACTGCACAAATGCGTGTGAAAATGAAGTAGATAGGAAAGTGGTGAAATGGGGGGCAAGCAGGGGGAAGAAGAAAGGGAAAGGAATATAGGAATGTCATACCAAACACAAAAAAGAAATGATAAAAAGAAACAACAAGAACCAAAAACCAAGTATCCAGTAAATGCACCGAGTACTAGATGTTCCCCGGGATTCATGAACCTTGCGCCAGGCGCCAGCATAGCGTCGGCGTTATAACGCCAAATATGGCTGCTTAGCGATTCAGGTATGAATGAATTCCACGTGCACTACCGACGTGCGCCGGACCGTCCCCGCCCCCGGCGTAGGTATGCAAAACACACTGTGTGCGGTATTGCACCATGCAAATGAGGGCAAATAGCGATCCACGAAGTGGCGCAGGCGTAAGCGTAGACGGCAATGTAAACCAAAAAGCGGTTTACATTTACCCAAACATACCGGAGGAGTAACGGAAGGCTGTCAAAGTCAGGTATCATATAGGTGCAATATGCCAATGTGGAAAGGCACCGAGAATGTCCAAAGAAAATATGCACAAAATGTAAAAATGACATAAATGGCACGTATGTAGAAAGAACAGCAGACCCCCGGGATATGTGCACAGAAGTTGCAAAGCAATGAAATAATATGACAATGTCCTAAAAGAGCAGTAGAACACAAATCAGCTGCACAGCCACCACACACCATAGTATGTATGTAAAGCTGCAACCCCAGCGCAATGGTTGTCAAGGAGTGGTGGCGGTGTCCGCCGTAACCATGTATTAGTAGTCAATTCCATGCAAATGAGGCAGATAATAGTGAATCGCAAAAGCGCCGGCGTAAGGATGGAGCAAACGGCGTGGCGGTACTACACCGAGGAGTGGCCTACACGAGATACATGTCAACCACAGAGGGGTGTGCCACTGTAGGGGGAAGGATATTGGAGGTCAGCAAATCTGGGCTGTACAATGCACATCACAGCATCAGGACTGGCGTGTTAGGAAATAGATGCGCTGAGAGTACAGAATGCGCGTACAAATGCATGTGCACGAGGATGACTACGTTCCCTAAACCAGTCATGTGACGGCCTCACCGTCAACAACCACGGATATTGGAAGGTAATGCGGAGAATACGAGGAAATGCGGAAGCAGTGTAAATGGATCCGTAATGAGCAATTAACACCAATCAATGCAGGAAGGGCAAACGCCGGCAGCTGATAACTCTGCATGCAGACTCCTGCATAACGGGAAAGGCGAGGCATATGAGTGCAAAGATAGTAGGGGATGTAGTAGAAATGCAAAGAGCAAAGAACCGAAATAGCACAGCCAAGTACAGAGGTAGCATAACTGCGGCTGCAGATAAAATGCATCATATGCCATGTGCCTGCAGGATGCAGTAATGTAAGATGCCAGGAGAAGGCAATGCAGGCAACTGTAATGTAACACTACAGGCAGTACCGTTGCAGTTGCAAGCGTAAAACCACGGAAATAATCCGTGGATACGGCCGCACAGACACACCCAATGACATCACCGGGTATACAGCACAACAGTATTAAATGTGAATGCACACAACACACAGCGCGATTTCCCAAACGCCGCACCGTAGGGTG